>NC_025997.2:107692849-107886307 GCF_000442705.2 Elaeis guineensis | reverse complement strand
CCTGATCAAATCAGAGACTAACCCACCTTAGCGATTAGGTCAACATTTAACCTAATCGGGTCAATCCAAACTGAATCCAATTCAATTGGACTTGATCCAAAAATAATTACTCAATCAAATTGAGTTAATTAGTGATTAAATCACTAATTAAATCTCTCATAAATATTGAGTCCAAATTCGATGGGCAATCAGGCATCAGAGACCATCGATATGAAACCCTGATCAAAGAGTTCAAATTTCAAATTCAAAATTTGAAATTCAAAATTTTGACCCCGGTACCCAAAATGTGTGGAACTCATGATTAGAGAATCCTAATTCTCAATCATAGAGTCCTAGATAGATAAGACTCATAATCAACCATCAGATCAGAAAGGAACCTCTAATGTGTGTGACCCCGCAGGTTCGAACCTAAGCCGGTAGCACAGGAACCAATTTCTGTACTAATCGAAGTGACCAGCTAGCAATGGTACCCGACGATCGGATAGGTCGAATAATCGTAATCGCAATATTCAGAACCTACGTGAATATGGTTACCGTATAATTCATCCCTTTTGACCCCTGTGTTTAGGATGACTCAGGGTTAAACTGTCAACCCTGATGATACATCCGAATCGTGCTCAACTCAATTAGTCCTGTGACTCCTCACTAGGACTACCCTGGTCAAGGTTTTGCTAAATTGAAACACGACTGTACACAGCTCCTAAACTGAAGTGGTCAATCCCATCTTGACACACGCACCGACAAGTCAAGTACTTGACTACACCCAGCAACCTTCCGTCACTGAATTAGAAATTCAGGTAGTCCAGTGCCTAAGTGCAGTGAGTTGCTTGTAAGTCACCGTGGCGGTCTCAAGTCGGAGGGACATTTATACCCATATCCCATCGGAGCAAATCTTGACAGCAGAAATAGCTCCAGAGTTGGTCACGTTCAGTGCAGATGTACCATTACATTTCACCTGTATGCCATACCAGTGTCTCCACACTCTTTGGTTATGAGGACAACCAATCCATATGGCACACAATGACCTATGCTCGATAAACATTGTCATCCTTGGTAACAACGTATCATTTGATCACGAACATGTTTAAGGACTAAGCGACAAATCCTCCTTTGTCGAGTCTAAATAGTCCTAAGGACTTCACCACAACACAGGAGTTCATTAGAAGATGAAACATTTGTGATGAAAAAATACCAAAATAACTTTTATTTATTTATAATTCATGTACTAATACAAAAAGGAGCACAACCGTCAACACACTGACGATTGGCTTTGGGACACTATTCCCAACAATCTCCCACTTGGCCTAAAGCCTATCGGTGCAGTATCTAATACCCATCTTCGACTTGTAGTCGTTGAACTCCTTCACCGCAATGGCTTTAGTGAATGGGTCGGCCAGGTTCTCCTTCCCGTCGATCTTCTGAAGGTCGACGTCACCTCGATCCACGATCTCCCGGATGAGATGGTAGCGGCGCAGAATATGCTTCATCCGCTGGTGTGCCTTTGGTTCCTTCGCCTGAGCAATGGCTTCAGAGCTGTCGCAGTAGAGCAGAACTGGACCAACAAGGGAGGGTGCTACTCCGAGCTCAGTGATGAATTTCCTCAGCCACACCGCTTCTTTGACAGCATCTGACGCAGCAATATACTCCACCTCACATACTGAATCAGCCACAGTGTGCTGCTTGGAACTCTTCCAGCAGACAGTCCCACCATAAAGGGTAAAAATAAATCCTGACACACTCTTGCTATCATCGCGATCAGACTGGAAACTAGAGTCTGTAAACCCTATAAGTCTCAAGTCTGATTCACCATATATAAGCCACTGGTCCTTAGTATTTCTTAAATACTTCAGGATGGTTTTAACAACCTTCCAGTGATTCTCTCCTGGATCAGATTGGTTTTTACTCACTACCCCTAGTGAGTATGCCACATCTGGTCGTGTACATGTCATGACGTACATGATAGATCCCACTGTCGAAGCATATGGAATCTTACCCATACGCTCTCTCTCTTGAGGTGTTGTCGGACAATCCCTCTTCGAGAGAGAAATTCCATGGCCTATCGGTAGATAGCCTTTCTTAGAATTTTCCATGCTGAACCTTTTCAGCATAGTATCAATGTACGTGGACTGGGATAAGCCAAGCAACTTTTTGGATCTATCCCTATAGATCCTCATCCCTAGGATGTAGGAAGCTTCTCCCAGATCCTTCATGGAGAACTGTGACGATAGCCAAATCTTTATTCCCTGTAATGCAGGGACATCATTCCCGATTAAGAGAATGTCATCCACATACAATACAAGAAATACTACTACTGGACCATTAGCCCACTTATAAATGCAGGGCTCTTCTCCGTTCTTAACGAAGCCATACGTTTTGATCGTCCTATCAAAACGTATGTTCCAACTCCAAGATGCTTGCTTAAGTCCATAAATGGACCTCTGTAGCTTGCACACCTTAGACTCATCTGTGGATGTGAACCCTTCAGGTTGTATCATATACACCTCTTCGTCCAGCTCTCCGTTTAGGAAAGCTGTCTTCACATCCATCTGCCAGATTTTATAGTCCAGATGGGCAGCTATCGCAAGCATAATCCGAATGGATTTGAGCATTGCTACAGGAGAAAATATCTCGTCATAGTCTATACCATAACGTTGGCGATATCCCTTGGCAACCAGACGAGCTTTATAGGTCTCCACCTTTCCGTCTGCGCCCCTCTTCCTTTTGAAGACCCACTTACATCCTATGAGTTTTACTCCTTCGGGTGGGTCAACCAATGTCTACACATCGTTGACCTTCATGGACTCCATTTCGGATTTCATGGCCTCTAGCCATTTCTCAGAGTCAGGTCTCTGCATTGCATCCATGTAGGTGATCGGATCCTCATCGTTTACATCAAGTTCGACAGGATCACCATTCCGGACCAAGAAACCATAGTATCTGTCCGGTTGATGTGGTACTCTACCAGACCGCCTTAAGGGTGCATAATCAATGGGCTCCGGATCTGATCTAATCAAATCCGGTTCAGGTTCAGTAACATGTGTCGGTTTTTCCACCTGTCGAACTTCGTCAAGTTCGACTTTAGAGGCAACAGTTCCTTCACTAAGGAACTCTTTTTCTAAAAAGATTGTCTTAAGGCTGACAAACACTTTTTGCTCATCAGCAAGGTAGAAATAATACCCTTTGGTCTCTTTTGGGTACCCTATAAAATTACACTTGTTAGACCTAGGTCCAAGCTTGTCTGTAATTAAACATTTAACATAAGCCGGACACCCCCAAACCCTAAGGTGCGAGAGTACTGGCTTACGTCCTATCCATATCTCATATGGCATTTTGGCTACAGACTTACTCGGAACTCTATTTAGAAGGTAACAAGCCGATTCGAGCGCATATCCCCAGAGGGAGATCGACAGACCAGCAAACCCCATCATGGATCGAACCATGTCTAACAGGGTCCGATTCCTCCTTTCAGACACACCATTATGCTGTGGTGTTCCAGGAGGAGTCCACTGAGAAAGAATCCCATTCTCCCCTAGATACGTCAGAAACTCATTGGAAAGGTATTCACCTCCTCGATCAGATCGAAGAGTTTTAATACACTTCCCAGTTTATTTTTCTACCTCATTTCGGAATAGTTTGAACATTTCAAATGATTCCGACTTATGCTTCATTAAATAGACATACCCATACCTAGATAGGTCGTCTATGAAGGTTATGAAGTAGAAAAATCCACCTCTTGCACTTGAGCTCATGGGTCCACATACATCAGAATGTACCAAACCTAAGACTTCATTGGCTCACTCACCTTTTCCAGTAAAAGGTGACTTGGTCATCTTCCCAAGAAGATAGGACTCACAGGTTGGAAGTGATTCACAATCACTAACTTCAAGAATTTCTTCTTGAGCCAACCTGTTTATCCTGTTCTTATTGATATGACCTAGCCTACAGTGCCAAAGGTAGACTTCTGACACATTATCTATTCTAGAGCGTTTACCGAATTTTTGAACCACATTAACAAGCTGTGATAGTAAGTAAATTCCATTATTTAATTATCCAACAAATATTGTAACACCATTCAAAATGATATTGCAAATATTTCCTTTTATTAAAAAATCATAACCGTACATGACCAAAAGGCCTACAGAAATAATATTTAATAAAAAACTTGGACAATAGTGACATTCACTCAGAATTACATTACGAGAATTGATTATAAGACTCATGATTCCTAAAGCTAGAACTGGAACTTTGCTTCCATCTCCAACATTCAAGAACCTCTCGCCTTCATCAAATCTCCTACTGACCTGCAGACCCTGCATCGAATTACAAATATGATAAGGGCTTCCGGTATCCAATACCCAGGCAGTAGTATCACAAATCGAAAAGTTGCAAGGAGTTATCATATAATTACCTTGCTTCTTTTTTGGCCTGTTCGGGTCCAGGGAGGCAATGTATTGAGGACAGTTCCTTTTCCAATGCCCGTGCTTCTTGCAAAAGAAGCACTCCGCCTGGCTCTGGTCGTGCTTGCGCTTCTTGGTCTGACCCCGTGCTACTGTCCCAGCATGAGATTGCACCTTCTTATTTTTCTTCTTCTTATTCTTCTTCCCCTTCCCAAAGGGTTGACGACGAGAAGAAGACCCTCCCACTACATTCACCGACTCCTTATGGAGTTGGTGATCCTTCTCAAAGTTCTGCAGCAACCCCAATAATCCATGGTAGTTTACTGCAGGCTTTGTCATTCGAAAATGAGTAAGGAATGGGAGGAAGGACTTGGGCAAAGAATTAAGGATCGCATCCTTACCGAGCTACTCGTGCAGAGGAAAGCCCAATTTGCTTAGGCGCTCAATCATCTCGATCATGTACAGTACATGATCAGTGACTGAGGCCCCATCCCTCATCCAAGCATTGAAAATGGCACAACTAGTTTTGTTCCTTTCAACGTCGTCAGGCGTGCCAAAGGAGTCGTTCAACATTTGAAGCATCTCCTGTGGTTGGGCGTTCTCAAACCTTCGACTGAACTCGTCATTCATTGCTGCCAGCATAATACATCGAACGATGGTGCGGTCATTGAGCCACTTCAAGTAAGTGTCTCAGATCGCCTTACTAGCGTTCGGAGCTGGCTCCTCAGGTGCTGGATCTGTTACTACATAAAGGATCCGCTCATGCTCAAGGACGATTTTCAATTTTCGATATCAGCTATCGAAATGGGGTCCCATGAGCTTGTCATTATCTAATAATGACCAGAGCGACAGGGTAGTGGCCATAGCTGCTTAAAAAAAAACGAGACCTCTATTAGTACATAAATTAATACTAAAGACTTGGATTTTAGTCTAAAGTTTTTTCCAATAATTTTACGAACTGGTAGCCTCATCCTGCAATTCGAGTAATTACTTTAATTCCTTAATGGGTACTAGAATCCACACAGACTACACACGAGCCCAACTTTGGTTGGTCAACCCATGTGCATCTATGGGTAGGTTCTTAACCAGTTGTTTCTCTAAACAACTTCTAGTAATTGATTTTGCCCCAGAACCTAATCAGTAGGCTTTGGCCTCCACTGAAAAGATCTGGTAAGGTCCAACCATTAACATGACTTAATTTAGTGAATCGGACCAATAAATGATCAAGCCCGACTTTGGCCGACCAACCTAACCACCATCAGAAAGACTCAATCAAATTATCATATTATGAATAATAATTCCATTAGCCAATGAGCACCAGGCCTTTGGGCCTCCAATGATCATTGAACTAATGGACTCATTGTCACTCACTTAATGGGAGGCTATGACTTAATTATCATTATAACTTAATCATTTTAGGGACCTAATAATTTTGAGGATTTTATTAAAGAATAGTAGAGAAGAAATCATCCAGCCAATTTCAATCCTCCCACTGACTTCACCAAGTCAGATTAAAAAAAGATTTAATTAAAGCTGGCATTAGGAGCACTTAAATCAGTCACACTGATTTACCTAATGACATGGGTGAGCTCTAATCACCAAGTGATCTAATCAAAATCTAACTTACCAGATTGGCCAGGTAAGTGAGATCAGTGGTGGGGATTTGCCATTAACTCGTCAATGATCGAATCAATGCGAGTAGCTCCCGCTTAAGAACCACTGGTCAAAACTACCGAACTTACCTTAGACACCAACCGGTTCATTAGTTTTAATTTTGATCAACTTAGTAAATAGGGCTCCACCGCGTAGCCATGAATTAAGTCCATCTTGGTCTAGTTAAAGACATGGACCCATTCAACTACAACTATTGAAGTTGAGTCTAGAGTATCCTTGACCTAATCTAATTCAACTTTTGATTAGATTTGACCAATTACTCCATTTAGTCCATTTTTTAAACTAACCTTAGGTCTAACCCAATTATGGACCTAATTCATCTAACCCATTGACCCACAAGTTTATGCAATTATCTTAGGTCTTAATTCATAATTCTAGACCTACTAGACAACACTTAATTCTTTTAATTAAGTACTTGGGCTGATGGGTCAGGGTTTGGTATTTCGAAAATAATTTTTAAATTTGAAAGATTTTATTTTCTGTTCACCAAATGTGTTAACTCATTTCACAAACGGATCAGCACATTTCATAAACAGCAATTCTATTGCTCATTTCATAACAGAAAATAACTCAAAATAAATCATAAATTTTCTTTTAGATCTAATCTAACATATTCATGATAAATTTTTTAATTAAATCTTTTCGCTGCTTCATCGGCATGGGATATAATTGCATCGGCACCCCTACCGCCATAGGAGACCCCATCGAATGGGAAGAGAGGGCCTTTAAACCCTACTTTTCTCCTATGACCGGACGGCCATGGCAACCAACCCAATTAGATTACTTGCTACTTGGATCAAGTATATCTAAATATACCAATTTTAAAATTTAAATTTTGAATTTCAAATTTCAAATTTTAAATTTTAAATTTTAAATTTCAAATTTGAGATTTCAACCAAATTTCGAATTTTCAATCTTTGAATTTTAAATTTTGAATTTTGAATTTCAAATTTCGAATTTCGAATTTCAAATTTTAAATTTCAAATTTGAGATTTCAACCAAATTTCAAATTTTAAATTTTGAATTTCAAATTTCAAATTTCGAATTTCAAATTTCAAATTTTAAATTTAAGATTTCAACCAAATTTCAAATTTCAAATTTTGAATTTCAAATTTGAAACTTCTAACAAATTTTAAATTTCAAATTTTAAATCTTTTTGAATTTCAAATTTTGAATTTTAAATTTAAACTTATAGATTACACCTTAATCTACGCATGCATATGTATATCATATTCTAGAACCATGCTCTGATACCATTTGAAGCGAAAATTTAGTGCAGGGGCAAAATGGTAATTTTAAAACTTTTTCAAAATTACTATTTTATAATGGAATTATTAATTAATCTTATTAATTAATACTAATTAACCCTACACTAGAATCTTAATATGATACAACAGCATGCATTTAAATTTAAAATTCAAATTTGAATCAGTAAACGTTTTACAGTACTGTGTTCAGAACACATCACCTTTTAGCGGGTAGTCGATCACCGCAATCTGATCACCGTCGGGGGGCTTTGATCGTCACATCACAGCCACATAAATATCTGGCCTCTGCGGATCAACCACACGAAGCTCCCATCTGATCAGCTCCTCACGAATGCTAGTTCGTGATTTCACCCTTTTGATGGCAGATGTTGATCGAACTCCTTCGATCGATGTGTACCAACTTCTTGGATGCTCTGGATCATCTGTATAGTTGCTTGAGAGGTTGATGGATCTCTCCCTAAAATTTGGTGGACTCACGACACTCGTGGCACACCAATCTCACTTCCCGAACCCTAGGTAGAAACCCTAGGGTACACACCAAAAACCCTGCGCCTAATTTTCTCTCTTTTCTTTCTTTTTCTCTCGGAAGGTTTTGGACCTTCACCTTATGTAGAAGCCTTCCTCACGCCCCAAAGTTTCTCTCCTAAAATTTCTATGCACGTCCCACCTTTTTTCTCTTTTTAAAACAACGTCGAACGTGTCTTATCCGCATGAGAGGATAAAGACAAGAGGTTACACGTTTGAATTCAAATCAAATTTGAATTCAAACGAAAACCAACTTATCCCTATCCTTTTGGGCGTGAGAAGAGAAGGGGCATGGCTCTTTGTGCGTGGAAAATGTTTCATGAGAAACCTTTTCTCGTGTAAGTAATGTGGCGCACAAAATGGATAAGGATGAAAGGGCAAGTGATAAGTTATCCATTCAAATTCAAACATGCTTTGAATTTGAATGGCTAACTAATTATTTTATCCATCCATATGGCGCACAAATGAGGATGTGGAGAAAGGTTTTGCGTGAGAAAAATTTCACGAGAAGTTTCTTCTCGTGAATTCAAATGGGTGCAAGGAAGTTGGGTGTCGCAGGAAATTTAAAACAAGGTGGTTTGATTCAAATTGAGCCAACCTAGTTTAAAATAGGTTAAGCACAATTAGATCAGATTAAACCCAACATAATTAGGCTTAATTAGGCTCAATAAAATCCTAATCAAATCAGGAATTAACTAAACCTAACCCCTGATCAAATCAGGGACTAAACCACCTTAGCGATTAGGTCAACATTTAACCTAATCGGGTCAATCCAAACTGAATCCAATTCAATTGGACTTGATCCAAAAATAATTACTCAATCAAATTGAGTTAATTAGTGAGTAAATCACTAATTAAACCTCTCATAAATATTAAGTCCAAATTCGATGGGCAATCAGGCATCAGAGACCATCGATATGAAACCCTGATCAAAGAGTTTAAATTTCAAATTCAAAATTTGAAATTCAAAATTTTGATCCCGGTACCCAAAATGTGTGGAACTCATGATTAGAGAATCCTAATTCTCAATCATAGAGTCCCAGATAGATAAGACTCATAATCAACCATCAGATCAGAAAGGAACCTCTAATGTGTGTGACCCCGCAGGTTCGAACCTAAGCCGGTAGCACAGGAACCAATTTCTGTACTAATCGAAGTGACCATCTAGCAATGGTACCCGACGACCGGATAGGTCGAATAATCACAATCACAATATTTAGAACCTACGTAAATATGGTTACCGTATAATTCATCCCTTTTGACCCCTGTGTTTAGGACGACTCAGGGTTAAACTGTCAACCCTGATGATATCATCCGAATCGTGCTCAACTCAATTAGTCCTGTGACTCCTCACTAGGAGTACCCTGACCAAGATTTTGCTAAATTGAAACACGACTGTACACAGCTCCTAAACTGGAGTGGTCAATCCCATCTTGACACACGCACCGACAAGTCAAGTACTTGACTACACCCAGCAACCTTCCGTCACTGAATTAGAAATTCAGGTAGTCCAGTGCCTAAGTGCAGTGAGTTGCTTGTAAGTCACCGTGGCGGTCTCAGGTCGGAGGGATATTTATACCCATATCCCATCGGAGCAAATCTTGACAGCAGAAATAGCTCCGGAGTTGGTCATGTTCAGTGTAGATGTACCATTACATCTCACCTGTATGCCATACCAGTGTCTCCACACTCTTTGGTTATGAGGACAACCAACCCATATGGCACACAACGACCTATGCTCGATAAATATTGTCGTCCTTGGTAACAACGTATCATTTGGTCGCGAACATGTTTAAGGACTAAGCGACAAATCCTCCTTTGTCGAGTCTAAATAGTCCTAAGGACTTCACCACAACACAGGAGTTCATTAGAAGATGAAACATTTGTGATGAAAAAATATCAAAATAACTTTTATTTATTTATAATTCATGTACTAATACAAAAAGGAGCACAACCGTCAACAGACTGACGATTGGCTTTGGGATACTATTCCCAACAAACCTTATAGACTCTAAGTTTACTCAAAGTCTCATCTTTGGTTCTAATAAGATATGCATAACAATACCTAGAAAAATCATCTATGAAGCTTACAAAGTAGCAGTTTCCTACTCTAGTAGGTATCCTATTTGAATCACAAACATCGCAATGTAGAGTTCTAGAAGCTCAGTTTCATGTTCTACTATTTTGAAAGGTTTATGGGTTTGTTTGGCTTAAACACAAATTTCACATTTGAATTTGTGATCAATCTTGGATTAGGGATAAGATTGAGATTCATCATTCTCCTAATAGTATCTAGGTTTATGTGATCTAGTCTGCCATGCCATGTATCACATGATTCCACATTAAGTGCAATAGAGGAAGATGAAGAAATAGCAGGAGAAACAACATTCGATTTAAATAAATCTTCAGATACATAGCCCTTTCCCACAAAAATGTCTCCTTGAGTGATTACAATTTTATTGGATTCTAAAACAATTCTAAAACCTAGTCGAACAAGAAATGATCCACTAATTAGATTCCTTCTAACTTCTGAAACATGTTGTACATCATGTAGGGTTAGAATCTTTTTCAAAGTCATCATCAAATCCGTACATCCTTTCCCCAGCACTGGTGCCGTAGCTAGCTCTATTCTCTAAGGTGACACATCCTCCACCTGAGACCTGATAAGTGAAAAATTAGAAGCGATCAAAACACACATGCACATTAGCTCCTGAATCTAACCACCAATTAGAGTTTAGATGAGTCAAATTTACTGAAGGTACAAATGAAATTGATCTGAACTTGATCTTAAAGGTGCCTTCCTCAGTAGTAATCATATGCACTTGGGGCTTTTGTATACCAAAATCTCTTTTTCGAGGCTTGTACTCTTTTTTACGGTAGAAGCACTTGCTTGCAAGATAATTAGACCTTCCACAAATGAAACGAAAATACTTGCCTTCTGTTTTCCCATTCTTATTAAAATTTTGGTCATTAGGATTAGGACAATGATGTTGGAATGTGCGTTGGGCATTTTTATCCTTAAAGTTCCTACCCTTGGGCTTGAAGTTTTTCCCTCTATGTCTTGGGTTTTGGTTTGACTTTGGGTTTGCTCTATGAGGTTAACCTTAGCTTTCATTTGGTTATAGGGTTGGTCCTTGGCTCTAAATTGTTATTCTATCCTCAAGGAGTTAAAGACATCTCTAAGTGACATTTTACCTTGCATGCGCTTGAGGTGATTTGCAAAATTAGACCAAGATAGAGGTAGTTTATCAATCAAACATGCTACTTGATAATTTTCATCTAGAATTGTGCCTGACTCACTAATGCCTCAAACTAAATTCTTGAACTTCCTAATGTGGTCATTTATAGGCTTGCCGTCAATCATTTTAAAGCTATAGAATTGTAAAATGGTATATCTGACCATACCAGCATCATCATGAGCATAATGATCTTCTAAGTCATCCCAAAGTTCGTTAGCAGTTTTACATGTGCGAAATGTGGCACAAAGGTCAGTACTCAAACAACTAAGTATTCTATTCCTGCAATGGTAATCGATCTCTTCAGGAGTTCTCAAGAAGATTTGTGTAGTGCTTTGTGCTGAGGTACTCGGTGCTGTGCCAATTGCAATTTGAGATTGGGTGTTATCCCCTTGTGTTAGGTTTGAAGATTCACCAATTTTAGAAAAAAGGAAGTGTAATCCCTAAAGCTGAAAGTAAATCCAAGGTAGATAACCAATATCCTACCTGGCCTTACTGCTCCCTAAAGTTAGGTCTGCTTGAATACTTTTCAGGTTCAAGACTAGATTGATCGGCCATAAGAGATCTAAAGGATCAGGTTATGCAATGAGGCCAAAAATCTAGGAACAAGAATACAAGACATGCTTTCAATAAGATGCACATCACAGCATATAATATAACATATGTAAGCAAATATAACAAATACATGTTGGATAGTTTCTAACTATATTCAAAACTATATTTCTATCTTCTTTAAAGTTAGTCAGAATACAAAACTCTAATTCAAGATTTCAATATCAAAATCTGAAATTTATGATCAGAGTACAAGCAAATTTTTGTAAGAACAATGAACAGAATTTCTAGTTCTTTAACGTTTACTAAAAACTACTAATGAAGCGATAATTGAAATCTGCCTTGAAGAAACACTAGTAGAAAATAATCAAATCTGACTCCTTTTTTTTCTATATAAAGGTTATAATCAGGTTCTATAAGAACAATCAATGCAATTTCAGATTTCTAGCTTCTGCAAGAACAAATAGAGTTTAACTAAAAACTGAATTCTAGTTTGATAGAAATCAGTATATACAATTCAGATTTCAGATTCAAATACTTAACTTCTGCAGAAAATGTTAACCACCTTGACAAAGTTAATCTTTGATCTAGAATAAATTGAACTCAGGCTTGAAAGAAATCAGGAAATGAAAGATATGATTCAGATTTTGACTCTAATGCAAAAATTACTTTTCAGGTAAAGTTTAGATCAAAAATTTATACAGAAATCTGCTTACAAAAATAGCATCCAGCAATGTATAAGATGATGTAAAAATATGAAACTTTCAATAGATCTGAAATTTGGCCCTTTTATCGTATTTGATTGTTAGAAAAAACTTGCTGGGAACCTATATCTCAAACAAAGAATGAAAGGTTCTGTTCTAAAGATTGTAGAGTTCAAAAATGTGAACAGTCTTAAATAGAATTTAGATTCTCTTGTCAGCAGAAATCAGTTATTCCAATTTGCAAATAGAGAGAGGGTTTAGAGATTCTATAGATAAATTTTGATGAAAACAGGATTTAATTGAAGAATATATGGACACGTATAAACTATAGGTTCCAATCCGTAAACCAGTTAAACCAGTTTTAAAGTTCTACAGAAAATTGAAATCTAAAATAAATTTCTGCACTGATTAAATCCAAAATTAATAAAGATTAAAGATTGCGATCAACCAATCAACACATTATGATGCAGATTTATAACACGATGCGATAATACGATCTCAATTAAAATAAAAATGGCTAGCTTGGAGTTGAGGCGCGGAGTCGCTGTCCCAATATAATAAATGCCCCTTTTGTGTAGGGTAATTCGGCAAATCCTCATAGGGAGATACAATGAAGCCAAGGCTGTGGATTTCCGAAGCGGTCATGATCCAACAACGAGAATGGTTCCTCCTTTCAGCATCCAAGGAAAAGATGAAAACGAGTATGGTAGAAAAAGAGATTTAGATCTTCAAGCATCTTTTTCAAGAGGATAAGAGGGAAGAGACCAGTTTCTCATAATCTTTTTTTTCTCTATAGATGCAAATATATGGGCATGAAACGCTGCCTACTATCCTAAAAATAAGGTACGTTAGAGCAAAGGAGTGTTAACATTCTAAACGGTTACAAAACAGAACAATCACATTTAAAATAGGATAAAAAAGAA
This sequence comes from Elaeis guineensis, assembly GCF_000442705.2. Lineage (NCBI taxonomy): Eukaryota > Viridiplantae > Streptophyta > Magnoliopsida > Arecales > Arecaceae > Elaeis > Elaeis guineensis. The sequence continues at coordinate 107,873,028 of NC_025997.2, read as the reverse complement.
TTCCAAAAATAGATAAAATTAGAAGGAAAGTTAAAATTTTTGAAACTTAAAAATAGAAACTTATAAGTTTCTAACACTATTGCCTTCATTGGAGAGAAGAAAATATGGATGAAATCATGAAGAAGTTAATCTAGTTGTCTTGCATAAAGGAGGTCAGCAATCAGAGAAGAGGAAAGCAAAAAATCAAAAAGTGGGAGCAATCGGAGAAGGTGAAAGCAAATATTCAAAAAATAGAGCTTAAGACTTCTTTCTATGATGACCTAATTGGTTGTAGAATATAAATAATACATAGGACATGTCAAGCAGTTTTTATAGAAAGATGAGAACCTTGAAAGGAGATTAGTTGCATATGAGCTTGCTCCAAAAATACAGATTATTGCCAATTTACCATTATCATTGAGGAAGCTTTCTGAAACTTTAGAATAATACAAGCAAAGATTACTTACTTCAAATATGTATATAGGGCATGAATTTTGCAGGCACAATGCCTTAAATTTCTGTCCATGAATGTAGTTAAAACCTTAATATTTTACAGAACAACTTCCTATTCTAGAAAAGCTTTCAAATGACCTAAACTTGGAGGAAGAGGGCCATGCCAGAATCTTCTAAAAACCTTTGACCGACCAAAAGAAGTTGCTTGCATCATAGTTTTTATTGTATTAAGAAACAACAAAGGTCCTTGGCTGCGCTGACTCTTTCCCCTTTATGTTATTTTCTATGTCATATTCCATGATTGCCCTCTCATTCTTTTCTAATCCTTCTATACCATATGTTCTTCTATATTTACTATTATACACCTCTTTCATCTCCACAGTTTGTCATATAAATGATTAATATCAAAAATACTTGATTAGAAAAACCATTTAAAAAAGTCTATAATGACATACTTAAATAAATACTTAAATATTCTCGATTTATTGCATCATTTAATATTTATATGTGCTTGATAACTTATAGCGAAATCCAAATTATATGGAACAATAACTCTACTATCAAACTTAATCCTATTTTTGATACCATATCATCCATTATTCTCTTATAGATAGTGATGAGCTCTTGTCGCGAGAGTGATCAAAAATAAAAATTAACCGACTACTGCTCCATAGAATAGGGTGAGTCAGGTCGAATCTATTGGAATATGATGCCTCGAGATTCGGTCCATAATAAATGTAGAATGAGATCCAAGATGACGAATAGATGCCAACGAGCCCAAGAACAGTCCAAACGGAGTCCAGACTGTCAAGATACACACGAAAGAAGCCCGAAAAAGAGACGAAGGAGCCCTTGGGTCGGCAAAGGCCAGTAGCGGTGTGGGCCGGGCCCGGCAGCACGGGCGCATGGCCCAGGCTAGCGTATGTAGGTCGGCTGTAAGCCACAGTCCATGGGCGTGCGTGACAGCTCGCACGAGAGCCCAACAAGCGGTGTACTGCGGTCCACTGTGGACCGCAATCGATGGGGACCCGCATGGATGGGGCGGGCATTTTCCTTAGGTTCTCATGGTCCATGATGGACCAAAGTGGTTTCTCAGACGATTTCCTGGGTGTTTGCATGATCAGACGGATGAGGGATAGTCTAGGGGCTAATCCAACGGCCAGGGAAGGTTCTGGTATTGATCTAATCACCAGGAAGCTTGATCAGGCATGATCAAGCGACTGAGGAGGATTGCGGCAGTGATCAGATGGTCCGTGGGGTTTCTAGGGCTTTCTTCTCTCTGAAAAAGTGTTTTAAGCCGTGGGTCATTCAATTGTGTAAGAGAAAACCTGCAAAGAGAGCTGTCGAGCAACAGCAAATCAAGATAGGATCTCGAGGGGGGTCTCAGCAGGAGATCGAGATGGGCGGTCTCGAGGGAGGTCTCGATAGAGGGGCTCAGGAACATCTCAAGATGGCATAGAGGCCGAGGCAGGCAATGCTGGAGTGCTGCAGCTGCACATCTTTCGTGGTGCAGGGCTGAGAGAGGCTCGGCGGTGCAGCAACCAAGGATGGTATCTCAGAAAAATAATCGGGAGTGTCCTAAGTTTGGCCAGGTGGAGTGGCCGTGATAGGTAGGGACAGGTTGGGAGCGCTAGGGGCATCTCAGGGAGATTGAGAGCCAGAGATCTCAAGGAGACCAGGGGGTCTCAGGGAGCGCCAGGGGCATCAAACAGTCGAAAGTGTCCTGGAACAGTGAGGTTGCCTAGAGACAAGCTGGGGCATGATGTAGCGACCAAGATCATCATAGTGTCCAAGGATGTCAAGGACCCTGGATCGGTAGATCTATGAGGGAGCCTTCTTGGGTACTTTGAGAGCATTGTATGAATGAGTGCTTTTGGGTTATGAGAGAGGATTGAGAGTTGAGATTGTATCTCCTCTATATTTTGTTTTTTCTCAGAAAGTGAAGCCTTGCATATCCCGTGGATATAGGCACTTGGGCTGAACCATGTAAATTGATTGTGTCATGTTTATTTCTTCTCTCTTGCTTCTTGCTGCAAAAGATAGGTATCAGAATCCTGCATAATAGTGTATCAGAGCTAGACGGTACCGACGCAGGTTGCAATAGTGGTGATCAAGATTAAAGATGGAGAAGACTGGTGCAATCAAGGTGGAGATCCATGCTCTCATGTACAAGAAGAAGCTATCCATCATGATAGATGCTGGTGGAAGCACAATTCGAGGTGAAGCTTCAGGTGGAGATGGATCGAACCCGAGATTCAGGTTAGAATCGAGCGGCCTGGCTCGACTCTCATATTTGCCAATCCATCAGTAGCAGGCGGTTGCCCCAGGGCATGGCAGCGGGATCATACAAGAAACTCTCAGAGTAAGGTGGAGGCTGAAAATTGACTCGAGATGGAAATTGTTGGAATCTAATGCCTTAAGATTCAGTCTATAGTAAGTCCAGGATGACAAACGGAGTCCAACAAGCCCAAAAACAGTCCAAACAAAATCCAGACAGCCAAGATATGCATGAAAGAAGCCCAGAAAAGAGATGAAGGGGCCCTCGGGCTGGCAGAGGCCGACGATGGTGCGGGTCGGCCATAAGACCGTGGCCTAGGTGGGCGTGCCGGGCCGACCACAGCCCACGGGCGCACGCGACAGCACACACAGGAGCCCAACGAGCGGTGTACCATAATCCACCATGGACCACAGTTCATGGGGACCCGCATGGATCGGGCGGGCATTTCCCTTGGGTTCTCACGGTCCACGATGGATTGGAGTGGTTTCCCAGGCAATTCCCTAGGTGTTTGCATGATCAAATGGATGAGGGATGATCTAGGGGCTGATCCAATGGCCAAGGAAGGTTCTGGTATTGATCTGATCACTAGGAAGCTTGGTCAGGCATGATCAAGCGGTTAAGGAGGATTGCGGCAGTGATCAAATGGTCTGTGGGGTTTCTAGGGCTTGTCTTCACTCTAGAAAAGGGTTTTAAGCCATGGGCTATTCGGTTGTGCAAGAGAGGACCTACAGAGAGAGCCACAAAGCAGCGGCAAATTGAGACAGGGTCTCAGGGGGGTCTTAGTAGGAGATCGAGATAGGCGATCTCAAGGGAGGTCTCGATAGAGGGGTTGGGGAACATCTCAGGATGGTACAAAGGTCGAGGCAAGGAGCACTAGAGTGCTACAATAGCACATCCCTAGTGGTGCAGGGCTGAGAGAGGTTCGACGGTGTAGCAGCCGAGGGAGGTATCTCAGAAAAACAATCGAAAGTGTTCGGAGTTCGGCCAGGTGGAGTGGCCATGATAGGCAGGGATAGGCTGGGAGCACCAGGGGTATCTTAGAAAGATCAAGAGCCAAAGATCTCAGAAAGAGCTAGGGGGTCTTAGGGAGCGCCAGGGGCATCAGACAGTCGAAAGTGTCCTACCTAAGGATAGGCTGGGGCATGATGTGGCAGCTGAGATCATCACAGAGTGTCTATGGGTGTCGAGGACTCTGGATCGGTAGATTTGTGAGGGATCCTTCTTGAGTACTTTGAGAGCATTGTATGGGTGAGCGCTTCTGGGTTATGAGAGAGGGTTGAGAGTTGAGATTGTATCTCCTCTGTGTTTTGTTCTTTCTCAGAAAGTGAAGCCTTGCATGTCCTATGGATGTAGGCACTTGAACCGAACCACATAAATTGATTGTGTCCTACATATTTCTTCTCTCTTGCTTCTTGCTGCAAATGATAGGTACCAGGATCCTACACAACAGAATCCCCAGGGACCTAAGGCAGTTGATTAGAAAGAAAAAAGAGAGTTGTTTGATTAATTTAAAGTTTTAAGAGCAGTAGAATGTTGGAAAGCGGCAAAATAGTAAAAGCAACTTAAATAAAAAATAAAGTGATCAAGAAGAGAAATGCATCTTAGGTTTCAGTTTCGTCTTTCAGTAAGTCAATATTTAATTCATGCAATCTTTCCATTAATAATATGCTATCTTATATCTGTTCCCTTGACCCAATTCTAACATAACCTATTCTACCGAGTATGAACCACATCCAACATGATCATGGCCCATCCCATAGATATAGATTATTTAGATGATGCAATCAAAGAACATGAACATAAATTAAATAAATCTTACAATTTATTCTAACTTGAGCATAGATCGTATCTTTCCGTATCATGATCTATCTCTTTAGCTATAAATTACAAAAAAATAAACATTAATGTATAATAAGAGAAGCATGTAGACAATAAATAAACAAACTTTATTGCTCCATAAAATGATAAAACAAGATCCAAAATACAAACTCTCATACTGAAGATTTCCCCTACTTCTCAAAGATTAGAAACCTTTAGCCCAGCATGGTATCAGTCCTCACCGTTGGCATTAGGACCTCCTCCCTATATGACATAGATGTCTCTTCAAATCCCTCTCTCAAACTCTAAAAAAAACTGACAATCAAGAAAAATAAAACTTTGAAGGCCATTGTCTCTCCCTCTATAGCCTGCGGCATTTTCCTTAAATAGGGTTCAAAACAGTGTCAATTATGCATCCAAAATGTGTCCAAGTTGCATGAAAATTGTGAAAACCTTGTCAGCCATCTGATCGAACATGTGGAAGCTTCTGGATCGTCGATCAATGCAAAACTCAGTTTGCCCGAATTTGCTCCCGTGCACCATGATAAAAGACCACCGGCACTATGCTGGTTGACTTTGAGTAGACCAGGCATTTCGAGGTCTATGGATCGGCTGTGAGCCGACAATTGTAGCTATGGACCATTGGCTGGGTTTTTGGATTGTGAACCACATATGGATCGTGTGGCTTGAGTTGGGCTGGTTTCTCCTTTTTATAATAATTTTTATTTTTTTATAATTTTTTAGCTTCGGGTCTTCATTTGAGGTCCAAGTTGAGTCTGATTTGCATTCAATTTTTTTCCTTTTAATCTACAAATCGAGCTATTTATATTAGCAATCATCTTTCTCATAAAATATAAGTAAAAATATTAATTCTTAAAGAATAAAAGTTAATTAATATAAATTTTGATATTTTTATTGAGATATTTATTATACTTATCACACTCTCCAACTTGAGCTTTGCTTGTCCTCGAGTAAAGTAGATAAATCAGGAATGTGCACCAACTCATCCTTGAATTGAAAGTTATCCTAAACATTCCTAAAGACAGCTGATATCTGGCCAGACTATTAAAGAGATACTTCATTGAATTACTAATTTAACCCAATTAGTGGTTGAGTATTAGCCATAAAAATTTTAGAGCTCATCTTTCACCAACTCTCTACTCCACTCTTTAAGTCCTCTAACTTAATATAAGCTGGGTTTATTATCTTCTTACAATTTAATCTCCTTTTTTTTTTTGATAGCTCTTTTATATTGCCCAATTTTTGACGTGAGACTCAATGCTTACTTAGATGAAGAGGCCCAGTTACTCAGTGGGAGACCAATGTTTAGAACCTGCCTAACTCTTCTTTTTTTTTATTTTTTTTATTATTAGATAAGGAGACTTTTATATAGCTCAACCTTTCCATCCCTGCCCCAATAAAGTAGATTCTTCATTGAGATAGGTGGGAAGAGGTCCTAAAATTACTCCAAAATTTAGTCTAGTCTAAACTTTTTATTGGGCTTTCTTAATAATTTGCTCCTTAGTATTTCTAAAATTATTTAGACCATTAATCATTCATTGATTAGGGTGCCTAGTTAACTTCAAATCGAGACAAAATTAAGATACACAGAGCTGATTATTTCTGACCTTACTTGAGGATTTAATTAAATTAGTTATTCAATCCTCTTTCCACTTAATTTTCGTTGTCCCTAATGGAAGAAGAGAAAAACTACAATAGAATGCAACAAAGAGGGATACCACCTTAATTGAATGTGCTTGTTGTTAAAGAGAGGTCCTTCCTTTTACTCCATTTGGCCTTGAAGGATGTTGATAATGTACTCCCCCCAACTTATTTGACAATCCTAAAAAAAAAAAAACTTAAAAAGAACTTGGTTATCAAAAAAAATGTAGGGTTGCCTTCCAGAAGTACTAAGTTTAACGTCTTCAGCCAGACGTGCAGAATCTCAAGGTGGCTCATAGAGAACCATTGCTTCTTCATCAATTTCGGTGGATAATTCTAAGAATGGTTTTAAACATTGTCCATTGACTTTAAAGATTGATCCATTACTTAGATTTTCTATCACTACCGCCCCATATGAGAAGACTTCTTCACTAAATAGGGCCCTGTCCATCAAGATCACAGTTTTCCTGGGAATAGGTATAGCCTAGAATTATATAAAAAAACTTTTTATCTAGGTGTAAAAGATGTTCTACTAATTACTTGGTCATGGAAAGCTTTAGTTCTTTCTTTGTAGATTTTAGCAATTTATAGGCATCATTCCTGATTTCGTCAAGTTTGTTCCTCTGTAATTTTCTTTGTTTCCCCAGCTACATCCAAATTCATATTCAATTTCTTGATTGCCCACATCGTCCTATGTTCAAGTTCTATGGCCAAGTGGCATGCCTTGCCAAACATAATCCTAAATGGTGACACACCTAAATTGGTCTTGTAAGCTGTGCGGTATGTCCAAAGTGCATCCACTAGCTTTAGTGACCAGTCTTTTCTACTTATGCTCACCATCTTTTCTAGGATCTATTTGATTTGTCGATTTGAGACCTCAACTTGCCCACTGGTCTGAGGATGATATGGTGAGGCCAATTTGTGAGTAATATTGTACTTCTTCATCAATGAAACAAAGGATTGATTGCAGAAGTGTGTTCCGTGATTACTAATGATAGCCTTTGGAATATCAAAATGGGAGAGGATATGTTCCCTAAGAAATTTGACAACAATCTTGTTATCATTGGAGCGATATGGCAGTGCCTCTACCTATTTGGACACATAATCCATGGCTATAAGAATATACTCATTCCCAAAAGATTTTGAGAATGGTCCCATAAAATCTATTCCCCATACATCGAAAATTTTCATAATTAAAATTGAATTCATAGGCATCATATCTCTCTTCATGATCCAACCTATTTGTTGGCACCTAACACAACTCTTGCAGTAGTAATAGACATCTTTAAATAAGTTAGGCCAATAGAACCCACTTTGGAGCACCTTGCAGCTATCTTTTTGGCTCCAAAATGACCACCAAATGCTTGGTCATGATAGAATGACAGAATACTTCTCATCTCATGGTTCAAGACACATCTTCTAATAATTTGGTCAGGACATTGTTTGAACAAGGATCATCCCAAATGAAGTGCTTCACTTAGGAAAGAATTTATTTTCATCCTGAGTGGTCCAATGCGTAGGGATCTCACCAATAGCTAAGTAATTGACTATGTCAGCATACCATGGTTCGATTGTCATGGACATAAGTTGCTCGTCAGGAAAAAATTTTCTAATTGGGGGTTCATTGGAAGGTGCATCTATTAATTGGAATAGGTGATCAGCTACTAAATTTTCTATTCCTTTCTTGTCCCTGATTTTTATATCAAATTTCTAGAGCAACAAAGTCTATCAGATTAGGCGTACTTTGGCATCCTTCTTTACTAAGAGATGTCTAATAGCTAAGTGATTGGTATACACAATGGTACGTAACCCAACCAAATAGGATCTAAATTTTTTTAAGACAAAGACAATAGTCAAAAACTCTTTTTCAGTTGTTGAATAATTAAGCTGCACGTCGTTAAGTGCCTTACTGGCATAATAGACGACTTATGACAGTTTATGGATTCTCTACCCTAGAACGGCTCTGATGGAGTGGTCAGATGCATCACATATGAGTTCGAAGGAATGAACCTAGTCGGGTGGGTGCATAATTGGGGCTGAAGTCAGTTTCTTTTTCAAATGCTTGAAGGATTCGAGACATTCAGGAGTAAACTCGAACTTGACTTCCTTCACTAAGAGATTCATCAGCAGACGGGTTATTTGGCTAAAATTCTTGATGAGCCTCCTGTAAAAACCAGCATGTCCTAAAAACGAACGAACTTTCTTGATTGATTTAGGTGGTGGAAGATTTGCAATTAGATCTATCTTAGCTTTGTCCACTTCAATGCCTTTCTTTGAAATCACATGGCCAAGTACTATACCTTCTTTGACCATAAAGTGGCATTTTTCTCAGTTAAGCACTAAGTACTTTTTTTTATACCTTTTTAAGACTAGTCTTAAATGGTGTAAGCATGCCAAAAAAGTAGAGCCAAAAATGAAAAAAAATTATCTATAAAAATTTCAAGAATCATTCGATCATGTCTGAAAAAATGTTGATCATGCACCTTTGAAAAGTAGATAGAACATTATACAAACCAAAGGGCATGCATCTATAGACAAAGATTTTAAATGGGCATATGAACGTAGTCTTCTCTTGGTCTTCTAATGCTATAGAAATTTGGTTGTAGTCGAAGTACCCATCCAAAAAGCAATAAAACTCATGTCCAGCTAACCTCTCTAACATCTGATCAATGAATGGTAGGGAAAAGTGATCCTTTCTTATGGTCGCATTTAGTTTTCTATAATCAGTACAGACTCTTCATCCAGTTTAAATTCTAATTGATATAAGTTCATTTGTTTCATTTTGGACTACTGTGACCCCAGACTTTTTAGGGACCACTTGGAATGGGCTAACCCATGAGCTATCCGAGATGGGGTAGATAATTTTCTTATCTAATAGCTTGAAGATTTCTTTCTTTACTACCTCGTTTATAGATGGGCCTTCTTTGGAGGTCTCTAGTTGGCTTGGCATCCTCCCCTAGGTGAACTCGATGTTGGACAATTGAAGGACTAATCCCCTTGATGTTAGCCATGGTCCAACTTAAGGCTTTTTGATTTTCTTTAAGAATGGTCAATAATTCTCCCTCTTGCATGGGGTCTAGGTTAGCTGAAATAATTATCGATAGGATTTCTGATGGACCTAGGTAGGCATATTTAAAGTGCTTGGGGAGTGGTTTTAGTTCTATCTTGGGTGTTTCCTCCACTAATGGTCTGGACAATGGTTCAACTGAAGGGTCCCATTTAGGTTCCATACTGACTGCAGCTACTTCATTGACCTCAAATTCTTCACAGTCTTGGTTCATCCATTGTTTTATGTCAAATTCTTCATCACTAAGGTCAATGGGCTCATAAACATTGTCCTGTGTCCAATTCAAATTGCTTATTTGATTTGTTTCAGTTAAATCAAAAATATTCAGATCCACAGACAAGTTGCCAAAGGAAAGTTTCATCAGTCCATTTTGGTAGTTGATTTGAGCATTGGCTATGGCTAAAAATGGTCTACTAAGTATGATCGGAATGTAACTCTTTGGGTTTGCTATAGGTTTAGTTTCTAGAATTATGAAATCCATCGAGTAGATAAAGTCATTGATTTTAATTAGCACATCCTCAACTATTTTTCTTGGGACTTTTAAGGACCGGTCTGCTAGTTGTAGAGTCATCTCCATTGGCTTGAGTTTCTCCAACCCTAATTTCTTATACATGAAATATGGCAGTATGTTAACACTCGCCCTTAAGTCCAATAGAGCCTTATCGATTAAGGTTTCTCCTATAATACATGAGATGGTAGGGGACCCTGGATCTTTGTACTTCACTGGCACATGATTTGATAGGTACGAACTCACACTGGCTGTTAGGAAGGCTCCCTTAAGAACATTAGTGGTCTTTTTCTTGGTACACAGATCCTTAAAATATTTAGTATAAGTAGGCACCTGTTGGATAATGTCTAGTAAGGAAATGTTCACCTTAACTTGCTTGAAGACCTCCAAAATCTTATCTAATTGGGCTAAGTTTCGATTGGGCCTAAGTCTGTTAGGAAAGGGTGCTACAACCTTAGTAGTTGGTCCATCAACTTTTGATAAGCACTCTGCTGGCAAATTTGGTGCTACATTAGGTTCAGATGCCTTGGGTTTTTCAGGCTGGCCCTAGTCAGACAGTGATTCAGATAGTGGGTCTTCTAATTTTTCTTCTATTTCAGATGCACTCACATGGTTATCTATTTATTTTTCAAATCTTAGTGTGTGAATGGCATTCAATTGGTTGATCTAGGCTCCTTGTTGTGGTGTTTGATTATTCTGGATTCTGAGGTTAGCCTCGGATTAACTGGATAATTTATCCTTTTCTCTTTCACTAACAGTGATTGCTAACTGACCCAACTATATTTTTAGATGGGCAATAGCTTGGGTATTTGAATTTAAAAGTTGTTCCGTGGTCTGCAAAAAGTCGATATGCGACTTCATCAGGACTTCTAAGCTTTTTTCTAGTGAATTGAGCCTTTGGTCATTTGGATTGTTTAATGGTTGATTGGGCCTTGAGTGGGATTGATTGAAAGCAAGTCTATTTGAGTTTGACCCTTGTGGCTAAGAAAAATTGGAAGGTTGATTCGGGTTGTCTGAATTAGTATTCTGTGATAAAAAAAAATTTGGATGGTTTCTCCATCCTGAGTTGTAGGTCGGTGCATAGGGGTCATTGCTAGGTCTTTGATAGACCGCATTCACCTGTGCATAACTATTGTCAGTTTGGTTCATGAGGGAAGGACATTCTTCTAATACATGACCTGGGTCACTGCATCCATCGCATATGGATGCAAACACTTGGTTTGCTTGGCGCTATCCTTGAAGTTCTAGGGCCTCAATCCTACGGATCAAGGTCGCTATTCTAGCCTCTGCAACTAGGGATGGTTGGACATGATGCATCCCACCTATTGATGATGTGGGTTTGTCAGGTTCCCTAGTTGCCTTTCACTGTAGACTCTTTTCTGCTAAATCCTCTAAAAATTATCAGGCCTCGTTAGGTTCTTTGTGTATGTATTGGCCCTGGCACATCAACTCTAGCATAGTTCTAGAACTCGAATCTAAACCTTCATAAATGATTTGGCACAACCTCCAAACCTCTATCTCGTGATGTGGGCATTGGCTCAGGAGGTTCTTGAAATGGTCAAGATATTTCCAGAATGACTCACCCCCTAACTAGTAGAACTGGTTCATTTCGTTCCTAAATTTGGCTGTCTTATGATGAGAAAAAAATTTTCTCAAGAATATCTTTACAAAGCCTTCCCATGTCAAGATTGATTGGTTAGACAGGCTATACAGTCATTTCTTAGCATTATCCTTGAGGGCAAAATTAATCAGTCTCAGTTTAATAGCATCCTCCAAGAGCTGGTGTATTCTCATGGCATCACAAACTTCCTCAAATTCTCTAATAAAAATATATGCGTCCTTAACCCCAGTGAATTTGGAGAGCATATTAATGATTTGAGGTTTTAACTCGAAGATGCTAGCAGTAGTCTGGGGTACTCAAATACAAGATGGTTGGGCTGAGTCCATTGGGTAGCAGAGGTCTCTTAGGACCTGAGGTTCATGATTGAGTTCATCCATAGTGGACTTGTTGACTACTTAGTCAAGGGTAGGGTTTGGTTCAATTTTCACTAATCATCCAGATTCCCTTTTCCAAGTTGCAATTTTTTTTTATTGATTTTTTATTATTTTTTATTTATTTAGAAAGAAAGAAGAGGTAGGAGAGATAGATGAGAGAAGATTTCTAAAGAAGGATCCTAAGGAGTCCTAAATTTATAGACGATAGAGAAGAGTATTTTAATTAGGGTTAAATTGTAATTACATACAAGTTAGCATAAAATAGACTCGCTATCCTAGGATTATCCTAGTTCTAGACAGTTCCTAATTGTTCCAAGACCGTCTTCGAGCACTCTAAGCCTAAGACCAACTAATTGACTCAACCAGATAATTGTAAGAGGTGGGAGGTCCTCTGCTCGTTGCTTTCTTTAGACACCAACTGAGTTAGCAAGATCATACAATGGAATCAATTGAAAACCACCTTCTTAAACCACTTACCTTAGATATCGAGCAATTAATCAATCCGAACCAAGTCCAATTTTAGGACTTTCTTATCCTATTGAGATCGAATATCCTAGGACCGACATCTAATTGATTTTAGATTAAGATCGACGTTATGCAGGATGAAGGATGTGATGTTTGGGCTAAGAAAGGATGATCAAATCTTCACCTTATCTGATTAATGGGTTAAGTGCCCTTAAAGTTAATTATGGAGATGTAATGCAAAACAAGTAAGGTGTCTAATTAAGTTAGAAATTTTATTTTTGTATTTTTGGTTACATCATTTTAGTTAAATGTTATGAGATGTCAAAGATTTTTTTTTAGGGTTTAAGGTTTTATCTTGTTATAGATATTTTTTAGGTTTTTGATTCTTTTGGTTTTGCAAAAAAAGTAAGTTTAAGTGATTAAGTCTAAAAAAAATAAATTTAACTAAATGAGAAAGGAATCTAGATTAAGGATAAAAGGAAAGAGAGGACCTAGAGAATCTACTAAAAGAGAAGTAAATTATTCGAAGACTAAAAGGCAAATTTAAATTGAGTAGAATATCAAATCTACTTTTAAAGGCAGGAAATTAAGGCAGTAAATTAGTTATGAAAGGCAGTAACAACTAAATATATAAAGCAAAAGGAAAAATTAGATTTTTTTTTGTTCCTAAATCAACTGTGCCAAGATTCCCGATGGTGCCAAAATTTAATGAGCTCTTATCGCAAGAGCGATCAAAAATAAAAATTAACTGACTACTGCTCCGTAGAATATGATAAGTCAGGTCGAATCCTTAGAGATCTAAGGCGGTTGATTAGAAAGAAAAAAAAAGAATTGTTTGATTGATTTAAAGTTTTAAGAGCAGTAGAATGTTGGAAAGTAGTAGAATAGTAAAAGCAACTTAAATAAATTATAAAGTGATCAAGAAGAGAAATGCGTCTTGGATTTCAGTTCTGTCTTTCAGTATTTAAGTCAATATTTGATTCATGCAATTTTTTCATTAATAACATGCAATCTTATATCTGTTCCCTTGATCCAATTCTAACATAACCTATTCTACTGAGTATGAACCATATCTAACATGATCATGGCCCATCCCATAGATATAGATTATTTAGATGATGCAATCAAAGAACATGAATATAAATTAAATAAATCTTATAATTTGTTCTAACTTGAGCACAGATTGTATCTTTCTGTAATCATGATCTGTATCTTTAGCTATAAATTGTAAGAAAATAAACATTAACATATAATAAGAGAATCATGTAGACAACAAATAAACAAATTGTATTACTCCATAAAAAGATAAAATAAGATCCAGAATACAAACTCTCATACTGAAGACTTCTCCTACTTCCCAAAGACTAGAGACTTTTAGCCCAGTATGATATCAGTCCTTCTCACCATTGGCATTAGGACCTCCTCCCTATAGCACTTAGATCTCTCTTCAAATCCCTCTCTCAAACTCTAAAAAAGATTGACAATCAAGAAAAGTAAAACTTTGAAGGCTGCTATCTCTCTCTCTCTATAGCCTGTGACATTCTCCTTAAATAGGGCTCAAAACAGTGTCAATTCTATGTCCAAAATGTGTTCAAGTTGCATGAAAATCATGAAAACCTTGTCAGTCGTCCGATCGAATGTGTGGAAGCTTTTAGACCATCAATCAGTGTAAAACTCAGCTCGCTCGAATTTGCTCCCGTGCACCATGACAAAAACCACCAGCACTGTGCCAGTGGATCACGAGGAGACCAGGTGTACCGAGGTCTATAGACCGGCTATAAACCCACAACTATAGTTGTGGACCTCCCGTGGATCGTTGGCTGGATTTTTGGGTTGTGAACCGCACATGGACCGTGCGGCTTGGGCTGGGCCGGTTTCTCCTTTTTATAATAATTTTTATATTTTTTAGCATCATATCTTCATTTGAGATCCAAATTGAGTCCGATTTATGCCTAATTTTCTTTCTTTTATCTACAAATCGAGCTCTTTGTATTGACGATCATCTTTCCTATAAAATACAAGCAAAAATATCAATTCTTAAAGAATAAAAGTCAATTAGTATAAATTTTGATATTTTTATTGAAATATTTATTATACTTACTAGATAGTAAATTTATTTTTATCAAAACTGTTTGTTTTTTAATTTTCTTAGAAGATATTTTGAGTAATGCTCTTTTGTCATGCATGTTGATCTAAGATTATCTAATACACATACTATGTATCATAAACTTCATAATATTTTCATATCTTGCTAGATTAATAAATTTGTTGGGTCATTATACATAAATTATAGAATCTATATCCATTGCTAGTGGATGTTTATATTCCAGAATCAACAAAAGTAAGATATGAACATACAGCAAAACTTGCTTTTAAAACTATTGTATAAAAATCTATAAATAGCATAAAAAATAAATATATTAGAATATTAGCTCTAGTTATATTAATAAGTAATAAAAATTTTGTTTTAAAAAACAACATCCTACCCATAACTATTCTTTCGAAATGCTACTTTTTCATAATATCCAATATTAATTTTTTAAGTCTTATTTTAAGAACTTTACCAACAATGTTAAGCCTATCTTCAGGTCTTTGATCAAAAATTAAATTTAAAGTAGCCTAAATTTCTGGCCATATGCATTATAGATAAATATGACGAATAAATAAGAATGTCCATGCTATCTTGAAATAGTGATAATATCCTGATAATTTTGAATTATATATCTAAGGCTATCTAAAACTTGATGAAAATAATTATTTTTTTGCTCATATTATCATCAGCATCACCTTGTATTATCAGTATTTTTTCATCATTAATTCTTAGCTGTATTGTATAAGTAAAAAATTCTCTCATAATAGTATATTGTTTAATGGCTGAATATTTATGTAGAAAGTCTCTATACTTGATGTCGATTTTAAAACCATCTTCACTGAATAAAATATAAAATCGAATACTATATAGCCATAAAGCTAGAATGCAAGTCATTAATGTATTTCAATCCTTATATTTTATATTCAACAATAATATCACATTGACAATCAACCTACTCAAGATTACCAATAATTAATCCTACTATTTTAGAAAATGAAGAAACACTATATTGTAAGGTATCTTTCTAACGTCTTCCTAATAATCTTAATTGCAACGACAAAAATTCTAATTGCTTACAACTATCTTTGGCTATTCTAAAAGTATTAGCAATTTGATTTTCATCAATAAATATCTTTATTAGTCCTTCTATAATTTCTCAATCTATATCCGAAGAGCCATCATCTGAGTTTAATACTTTTATTCTATTACTTTATTTTTAGTATCATATATATCTAATTTTGCAAATTTAGGTTTCTCTCTATTAATCAAAAGAAGTGAATCCATTCTATAAGGATTCTAGTTATTGATTCAAGATGCATACATTCCTGATTTATTATTAATTCATTATCAGTTTTGGCCCCTATTGATATAAATGCAAATATTGGATTATCTACTCTAATATTCTCTTGAAATTTTGAATCTCTTCTTCCTCCATTATAATGCAACAAGACATCTAAAAAAAACTGAAATTTCTTTCAGCAATGACCAATCTATTCTTCCTTCGTGGCAGAAAAAGCAAATGTAGGTCTAAAATGTATTACATAACTTACACATATATTCCTTGTATCAAAATAGAGCTCCACAAAATTGATACTAATGTTCAAGCAGCACAATATATTTAATGGTTTGTTAAATTTTCCTACACCATAAAAAAAAGAAAAATAATAGTATTGTTGTTTTAGTTTCCTCCCATATCAAAAGAATACAATAAGAAAAAAATATTTCATTGCTAAAGGACTTACTCCAACTTTTAAAGAAAGATATGTCAGAACTTTGTCGATCACATAACTACACATTAATTGAAATCACAACAAACCTAAACTTTGATAAATACTATAAAGTTGATAAATAAATATTTAATTTCAAAATTAATAGACTATGTCCTCTTCTATCGCTAGTGCTAGAGTTTATACAATAGAAATGTTATCCATAATAGTTCTCATCCTTTAGTTCTCAACAACAACACCTTGAAAAACATTTTGTTCAAGCATTACCATACTTACATTTCTGTCAGCATCAAATAGTTTATCTTGATTAAAAATTTCAAAACTTTTGTATGCAACAATATTTAAATTCCCTTCACTGTTCACTATGGAATGATAATATATGTGTATGAGTTTCATTTTTCAATAATAATGATGCTTAAACAATCATTCTTTTATGATAACCTCCGAGTTTTTTGTTGAGCAATAATATTCATTCTTCTTATTCTATTCTCCCTATATGTTTTTTCTGGATTCATTTTATTTTCTAAATAAAATATAATATAAGAATAAATAGAATAATTCAAGACTAAAATATATAGCAAAAC
Source organism: Elaeis guineensis (assembly GCF_000442705.2). Lineage (NCBI taxonomy): Eukaryota > Viridiplantae > Streptophyta > Magnoliopsida > Arecales > Arecaceae > Elaeis > Elaeis guineensis. Next base: position 107,856,400 of record NC_025997.2, on the reverse strand, counting down.
TCTTGCTAATTGTAAGGCTTTTTTTCTTCAGCAAGAAGAATAATATAATAATTTCATAATCAACTAATATCAATATAGTATAAACATGTGCACATGAAAAAAATAGTGCAGAAAGCATGGAGAAAAATACTGCTTAATTATTTACTCTAACAATAAATGCCAGAATAAGCAAAAAAGTTTGTTGATATTTTATTTTCTTATTTAATAATGTAGGAATAAGGAGTAGAATATGGTAAATATCTTGTATAGTAAATGCATTAGACAAGTGGAGCTTAAACTATAGAATCACCTATAGATAACAATAAACCTCAATTTAGTCAAATTTCTTGATTGAGATATTTATTAATTTTTAACCGAAAATTGTTCCTACTAAATTAATTAACAATAAGCAACATCCAAGGAGGCTTTAATGCAATGTTATTAACCAATCACCCAATATATCAATAGAACAGTCCATAGAAAAACAGTACAATACCAAAGCACAAAAAGCTAGAGAAAATTGATACAATCTTCATGCATTGTCAAAATATTCTAGGATTTCATTAAACAAACAAAAATATATTACAACTAATTTTCAGAAAGAAAAACCAAAAGAAAAGAAAATATGAATTTTTCATAGCAAAGAATGGGATACAAAATATGAAAGGGAGCATCAGCAATTCTTACAAACAAAATGAGAGCCAACGTACAAAAAAGGTAGATCAAACACTCCTAGATAGTAACCTCACCAACTGACGATTTTGAATCTAGATGGAACATTTTTCTATCCTACTTAATTAACTTTCTTTTCTAACTCGCTATACTGATCCATTAGCCTTTTGTATCTATCGACTAATAATTATACTTCGATTGCAAGTATTTATGTTCATACTCAACATCTTCATGAGTATTATTAATTTTTTCATATATATAATTATAATATTTCTTATGTTAGAAATTGAAATCTTTGACCTCAAAATTAAGTTTCTTCTTTAATCTAGTTATCACAAATCCTACAATAATTTTATCTGACTCACTCTGATCCCTCCATGAATGTCACTAAATTTTAACAACCTCAGATGGCTCATCCTCTTGCTCTAGCACAATTTCTATGTATGATCTTAAGGAGCCATCATTTAGAACCCCCATTCCATAAATTGGCTTAGGAAGTCCTAGTCTACCAGTCATTTCTTGCAACATGATTTTTGATGATATTTTGACTAATTTTATTTTTGCAATTATAAACAACAGCAAAATTAGTTATCCAATAAAACCTAAAAATAGTGCACCATATTTTTATTCTTAACCCATAATTCAAGAAGACAAAAAATATATTTTTAGCATGCAATCTACTATTTCTATTAAGTTATGTTATTACTTTAGGTTCATCCCTCAAAATAGCTTTAATATATGTTTTATCATATTATACATTCATTTATAGTAGATGGCTAAAAAAATATTAGAACAAATCATAGGAAAATCATGGGAAATATTAATTTTGTAACTTGATCATTTTACTTTAATCACTTATTTTTTTTTAGAAATTTGCTTCTTCATTATTTGTTTTATTAGGAAATTTAATACACTACTCCACCAATATTTTTAAATATTTTAAAAATAAGATCAAATTATTCTTCATGCATGATATTTTAAAATTATCAAAAAACTTTTTATTTATCAAAATGTAATTATAAAGTTATTTTATCAAAGATTAATTTTTCACCTTTTCTAATCATTTAAAAATAATTTTTTAGAACATTATTTCTATGCTATTTGTTTGATTAAGAAATCTATACAATATTCCAATATTTTTAAGAAAAGATTAAAAAACTTGTATTTAAATCCGGCCTTCTAAATTTATCAAAAAATCTTATTATTTACTAAAATATAATTATAAAGTTTTTTATTGAAAATATAGCAAGCAACTCCAAAATTAGAGCATATAATTATAAAATTTTTTCTTAGTGGTAAGAAGATGGCACAAATAGCCTGTATAATCATAAAAAATAAAATAAAATAAAGAATAAAAAAGACTAACAAAAAAAAAGAGAACAACCATTGTGATCAAATAATCTTTTTAAATTAAATTCTAATTTAGATGTGGTCACATTGTCTCAACATAATTTACATGACCATATCATAATTTATAGGGAGTCAAGATATAGTCTCATACTGTAATGACCACACTATGCTCCCACTGTACACATGTATCAACTCTCACTCATACCTCTTCTCAAAATCTAATTCTATTTATTTCCTGCCAGCTTTTTGATTTCTTCATGAAAATACCCTTTCACCTATTACTCCTCTCTAGGGCTTGATGCCAAGGCACATTTAACAATCCTCTTACCCTTCCTCTTATTCTCCCCAATCCTCTTCTTGGTTACAACCTAAGGCCCCTATCCCCAATTACTATCTTTGCTCTCTTCTCTCTGACCATCTTCTCTATCAAGACCCCAACTTCCCATCATGTAACTCCCCCGTTCCTCTTCTTCCCCATCTTCTTCTCACTGTTCATCTTCAACCCTAGAACCTTAAACCTTCATTCCTCTTCTTCCCCATCTTCTTCTTCTCATTTCTCTCCTCCCCTAGCACCCTAACCCTTCATCCCCAAGACACCACTTTCACTTCTCGTGCTAACAAGTCTCCTCTTCTCCCCATTCCTCCTCTTCTCCTCACTCCTCTTCTCCTCTAAAACCCTAGTCCCCCACCTCCTAAATACCACTTCTACTCCCACTTTCTACCCAAAGAATGAAAAACCCTAAGCCCATGCTTTTTAATCCTAAATCCCTCCTCTTCTTGCTGTTCCTCTTCTTCCCATTCCCCACTCTTGTTCTAACCCCACCCCCCACCCACCAAAAAAAAGGAAAAAGCTAACCATTCCTAGATCCCTCTTCTTCTTCTCCACCGGCTCCAATCTCTTCCAATTCCATCACATTCTCTATTTTTCTCCGATCGACAACTAAACTCCCCCACATCAACCTCACTCAACAATCTTCTTCGAATCCTATCACTGGCAATGGCTCGCTTCTGCATCCTCACTTCTTCATTGTCCTATGCCTATGCGGTTAGGGGTGGCAATTTTTGATACGGTGCGCAAACCTGACACAAATACGATACAAAAAAATCTGATTCCATATTGAGCTTATGCGGATTTGGATCGAAAATAGATCAACACAATTACAACCCGCAAAATTCATGAAAAAATTTGATTCTGGTTGACTCGCGAATCGAAATAGACCCGCATAACCCATTTAATATTTTTATAAATTTATTGAAAAAAAAATTGTTTCTATCAAGTCCATAACAATCTAAATCTTAACAATATCTAACCATTCTAATCTAATAAAAATAAAATAAAATAAACACAACCCCCACCCCTGTGCCGCCATAAACACAAACTCCTCTCTCTGCTTTCTCAACTTCTCTTCTCTTCTCATCACTGCCACACCACCATGCCTCTCTCTCTCACAACGATGGTGCTACCTCTACGGCATGATTCCTCTCTCTCTCTCTCCCTCTCTCATATGCAATTCTTCTCTTTCACTCTCTCTCTCATGCAATTCCTCCCAAAGCAATTCCTCTCTCTCTTTGTCGCACCATCTCTTTCACTCAGCGAAATCAAATCCAAAGAAAGCCCAAAGGAAGCTATATTCTCTTAAGATTGTAAAGGTGTATTACTATGTTTGGATCCATTTTTTCTTTTCTTTCCTTTTTTTATTTGATGGTCACTGCAAAGGTGTGCTACTCTCTGCATTGGACTATTGTTGTGCCTTTATCTTTTATCTTTGACTCTTTGGGTGCATTTGCTTCTTACTTTTCTTTCTTGATATTTCTATAGTGCTGAACCTATCACCTAAAATGTCAAAGCATGTTATGATATTTTTTTGCGGAGAGTTAGCTTCTATGAAAAGACCTTCTGGTAGCTTATACCTATCTCACAGTGCCAAAGAATTTTAAGCTTTGCATGATCATATAGTTAATTTTTGCATACTGTTGCTGCTAAATATTTTTTGTGCTTTTTTTTTACTTTGTAGTTCTATAAAAATCTTTTTTTAGGATTTCTATTGTCAATTAAATATGAATTGCTTATAATGTTTAGATTGTAAACCTGACCAAGATGTTAGCCTTTGGTTTATATGAGTTGTCAATATATTTATTTGTGTTTCGTTTAATGTAGATGGCTAAAAGAGTAGGGGAGTCTTCAAATAACATTGAGGAAAATTAAAATATTATGGGAGAAGAGGACCACATTGAAATTGAAGAAGAAGATGATGATATTATTGAATTGGCAGAATCAATTAAAACAAAAGAAAAAGATACTACAAAAAGAAGGTGAAAGCTAACCTTGGAAGTGTGGATGCACTTTGAGATGTTGTCAGTGGGAAAAGATGGAAACAAAAAAAAATGTAAGTGCAAACATTGCAGTGTAGTTTATGTTTGCAACAGCAGCAATGGAACAGGTAATATGAAATGACATATTCTGAATTATGTTAGGAGAGATACAAGAGATGTTGGCAATTGTTGATATCTCAAAGTAGTTCTGCTACCTTAGTGAATACTTCCTCTAAAATTAGTCCTAAAAAGTTTAGACAGTTGTTGGTATCTTGTATGGTTATGCATGATTTGTCATTTTCATCTGTAGAGTGGGATGGGCTTAGAGTTGTTTTTCAATACTTAAGATCGGAGCTGAAATGATAAGTAGGAACACTTGCAAAGTGATTGCATTAAAATGTTTTAGAGAGAGAGGGCTAGGATAGAAAATATGCTAGCTTCTGCAACACGTAGAGTTAGTTTGACATCAGACTGATGGATTTCAATGACCACAGATGGATATATTTGCTTAACAGCCTATTTCATTGATAAGGATTGGCATTTGCAAAAATAAATACTTAACTTTTCTTTTATGCCTCCTTATAATGGAATATCACTTGCTGACAAGATTCACACTTTTTTAAGTGATTGGGGCATTGATACCTAATTATTTTCAATTACTTTAGACAATGAATCATTAAATGATGTTTTTGTTGATATGTTAAAAACTCAGTTGAACTTGAGGCAAGGATTGGTATGTGATGGAAAATTTCTTCATCTTTGTTATTGTGTTCATATTTTAAACTTGATTGTTCAAGATGGATTAAAGAAGATTGATGAGTCTATCCAAAAGATTCATGAGAGCATCAAGTATCTTAAAGGTTTCCAAGTTAGGAAACAAAAATTCTTGGTGTGTGTTTCTCATAGTTCTCTTGATTATAAGAGGCGTTTGAGGCAAGATGTGCCAACTAGATAAAATTCTACATTCATTATGCTTAATAGTGCATGCTACTATTTTCATGCCTTTATGTATATGGCGTTGAGTGATTCTAATTTAAAACATTATCCATTAAGAAAAGAGTAGGTGAAGATAGAGAAAATTACTAAATTTTTAGCAATATTTTATGAGAGCACACTTATGTTTTCTAGCACAAAGTTTCGTACTTCAAATTTATATTTTTCTACTATCTTCAAAGTTTACATGCACTTGAGGGAACAAATGTTGAGTGAAGACACTTATATGAGCAATATGGCAACAAAAATGCACTCCAAATATGAGAAATATTAGGCTGATTTTAGTGTTTTGTTAGCCATTGCTATCATTTTGGATCCAAGATACAAATTTAGCTTTGTTGAATGGTGTTATAAGAAAGTTATTAGTGATGATTGGGTTAATTGAGTATCACATGTCAAAAATAAGTTATTTGCTCTTTATAATGAGTATAGTAGCATACATGTGCCAACTCCAAGCTCATCGGCATCAACTTCATCAACTATTAGAACCGGATTCCAAAGCCATTTTGGGCAGCCACAGTCAAGTATTTCTATTAAGATGGATGACATTTTGAAGGTATATTAGTTTACTTGCTTCTAGTTTATATCTTAGTAGCTTTTGTTAATTTAGTTTCTATGAATTATTGATTTCTAGCAAGTAGTGGTTGTGAGTTGTCTATGCATGCATTACTTATATTTTATACTTGCTATTCATATTGGTTTTTATAGGAGTTGGATGACTTTGAGAGCTATGAATCCAGTCCACAAAAAAATTAGCTTGAGCTTTACTTGGATGAGCCAAAGGTGAGTAGAAATGCCAAGCTAGATGTGCTTGCTTATTGGAAAGCAAATCAATTTCGATATCCTGAAGTAGCTGCAATGGTAAGAGATATATATTCTTGCAATATCTACTTCAATCGTTGCTTCAGAGAGTGCATTTAGTATTGATGGAAAAGTACTTGATCAATTTTAGAGTGCGTTGAAACCAAAGAATGTGGAAATAATTGTATGTCTTAGTGATTGATTGTATAGAGAGAAAGGTAATAAATTAATAATTTTGAATTTGTTACTTAATGCGATTGTCTTTTCTCATTTTATGAATTACTTCATGTTTCTTAAATTCTTGTCTTTTATGATTTTTGTAGATAATGCATTGGTGACACTTGAAGAGATGACAAAGGATTTATTGGACATGAGAATTAGGGATGATGATAAAGAGGAGGAAGATGTTCTTGAGTGTAGAAATTCCATGAAGACTTGAAATGAATTGTGATCTTTATTATGTTTGTGATTTTTAATATTGTGTATTTTGAAGTGGAAGACTCGATGGTTTAAAGAGAAGACTTGTGGTTTAGTTCATGGACTTTTGTTATGTTGTGTTAGTAAACTATATTATTGTGGCTTTTGTGAACTATTGGTTGTTATTTGGGGTTTAAACTTTATTGATTTGCGGAATTTAAGTAAGGATATATTTGTGTTAGTAAAATTTAGTTACTCTTATATTGAAATAGATTTTGATTAATGATTGATGTAGATTTTTAAATGTATTTATAACAGGTATGTTTGCATCACCCTGTTATGGTTTGTGGCTAGGTATTTGTATGGCTCTTTGTGCTTGCATTAATTTATACATACTGATATTCTTTTATAACTTAGCTGAACTCCTAAAAAAATTAGATTTATTTAATTTTTTTAGGATTTTTATATCAATTTTGTTAATCATGTCATAAATGTGTCATGCTCGTGTTGACCCAACATGATCTATTTAATAATCAGATTATGCGAGTGACCTATTTAATAAGTAATCCATGTACGAGTTATGAATCTCAATCCATTTAATAATTGTATCGTGTTCATATTTAGGTTATATGGGTTGTGTCGTAAATGGGTGGACCCATTTACACCCATCAATATGAATTGCCGGTTACCCACACCAACCTCCCCCATGGGGACAACCACCACACATGTATCCCTATATAGAATATTATACATTTTTTTAAATTAAAACAGTCCATGTGTCTCTACATAGAGTATTATGTATTTTTTAAAACTAGAGCAACCCACGTATCCCTGTACAAAGCATTATATATTTTTTTAAAAAAAATGGGAGCAATCATTGTCTACCATGTATTTGCTCATAGGGGCAACACTGACCATCCCATTATATCAATTATGATTGACATAGGTCTAATAACTGCTAAACAAATATCCAAGCCATTGAAATGTGCCCAGTCACTTAATAATATTTGTCTTCCCTTCCTATCCGCCATGGTGGTTTCCATTTTCCATTCATCCTGTAACTATTCGTACTAACAGTCTCCATTCCCCAAGAACTGCACTCTTCCCCACCCATTCACTACAATAGCATCCATTATCTATTCAAACCCATCCCACAGAGTAGCAGTAGTCTCCATTCTGTTAACTTAAAAGAAAAACATGCATCATATTGGAGATTTGGTACCAATTGTTGAGGCAAAAAGAAAGAAAAAATAAAAAGAGACATAATCAAATACATGGATCAGTCCAAGGCTTACCTCTATGGGGTATGTAAGACTTTACTATGAGAAAAAAAATAAATACAAAAGGAGATCACACACTCTCAACTCTCATATACAAACCCTCTTTCTCAACAAAAAGCACTCACCTCTCACCTCTTACAAAAGCTCTCAAAGAAATTTCAAAGGAGACTCTTATAGGCCTATCATACTAGGATCCTCTGATGCCCTGGACACTTCCTGCTACTCTAAATCTCTATCTCTCGGATGCTCTCAGTCGTTACTTTCTTTGTTCCATAGGGTGCTCTTTGCCTCTTAGCCCGTTTGCCCCTGTTAAAAGGGCCCAAATCCCGATCCAGATTGACATCAGGCCTTCAAAAGGACTCAAATACCTTTTTCAGCTGTTGGATCTCTCCTAGAAGCTTCTCTGGCCCTTAGATCGCACAAGATCGTGTGTCTGCATGTTCGCAGCCATCGGATCGCACAAAGGAGGGTTGTAGACCGTGATTTTTGCCTTATGGATCAGGGCAATCCATGCAGGAGGTATGGGCCACGACTTCTTCTCATGGTCCACCATGGACCATGTGGAGAGTTTGAAACTGGGCGCCCATATTGGGCTAGCGTGCGCCTAGGCCTCATGTCCCACAGGACTACACGGATTTACGGGCTGCATCCTGCTGCGAGCCTATGTGCGCTGCATCTTCGTACCTCCGCATCATGCACTGCATGCTGAATTTGCTATCCTAGTCTGTTGGGCTTCTCCACCTTGAGTTTTTTTCTGTGGATTAAATTCGAGGTGTCGAATCTCAACAATCTCCATCTCGACTCAACATTCGACCTCCACCTAAATTTGAGAGCTTCTGGATGATCTCGTCCCCATGCCCTAGCACAAACACCTGACTACTCATGGATGGACAAACATGGGAGTTGACCCAGGCCGCTCAATCCCATCTCTATCATGTGCTGTGATCCGTGTGACCTGAGACCTACTCGGGATAGCCTCCTATGGCAATAGAAACTTCACCTTGCGACGTTGCGTATCATTCTTCTGAGTCTCTCATCTCATATCCGATCCATCAACTCCTGGAGCTCCACCTCGCATTGAGCTCTCACTAGCTCCTGAAGCTCCACCTCACACTAAGCTTCCTACCAAGAGATAGTGTCCTCCATACTTTCTTCCCTTCATCAAAACTCTACTGTCACACATGACCTTCAAAATTTCATCATTAGCTCTCTAGCTGTAGCCATTTGAATCCAGTCTGCTCAATGAAATTAGATTACTTCTGAAGCTGGGTATATATCGGATCTCATCCAACTTCCTCACTACTCCATTTTGTATCTGTAAGCCGACTGTCCCACTGTCCTTAATCTCACAACTCGATCCATCCAGTAAGTGAACGGTGCCCTCATTATTCTTTAAGGAGTCAAACAACTCCTCTTTGCATAATGAGAACAAGTAGAATCTAAAATCTACTGAGAGAAAGAAGTAGATACCTCATTGATCATCAAAAAAATATCATCACTTTCTTCTGTATTGCTACTTGCCATCGCCACAATAGCCTTCGTCTAATCTTTGAACTATGGGCAATCTCTAACTCAATGCCCCAACTCATCATATTTGTAGCACCTGATCTTGCTTGAGTCCATCGTCTTGGACTTGGACCACCCACGTTGTGATCTTCTGCCGCTTCATCTTCGGCCACTACCATCTCTAGTCATCACCAAAGCCAAGTCACCACTTGAACTCAAGGCTCGGTTCTCCCTTCTAAAAATATAATTCTGGAGTAATGCCGTAGTAACCTCATCCATCTTGATAGTGCTCTTTTCTATTAGAAGAGCAGTTATCAAAGACTCAAAAGAAGGGGGAAGTGATGCAAGCAAGACCAATGCTCTGATCTTCTCCTCAATCTTCTCACAAATGCTGAAGAGATCAGTGAGGATCATCTGAAAGTTGCTGAGATGGTCCTGCATGCTCTATTTCTCGCTCATCCATAGCTGGTAGAACTACTTCTAGAGGAAGAGAGTATTAGTGAGTGAGTTTTCCATGTACATCTCTTCGAGCTTCGTCCACATCATCATCAAAAAAGTCTTGCCAAGCACATGGATCATTACATCATTCGTCAAGTACAAGCGAATCATGCTCACCGCTTTCATCTGAAGCCACCTCCAATCCTTCACCTCTGTAGTAGTCGGCTTCTCCTTATACAAGAGAGCATCGATCAACTCTTGTTGGATGAGTATATCCCTCACTCTTATTTGCCATAAGGAGAAATTGCTCTTTTCATCATACCGGTTGATCTCCATCTTAATTGAACCTGACTTCTTCATCTTCTTCAATCTTGATTAACACTACCACAACCTGAACAACCACATACTCTGGTACCACACAGCTCTGATATCAATTGTTGGAGATCTGGTATCAATTGTTAAGGTAGTAAGAAAGAAGAAATAAAAAAAAATACAATCAAATACGTGGATCAGCCCAAGACTTACCCCCACGGGGTATGTAAGACTTTATTATGAAAAAGAAAACAAATACAAAAGGAGATCACACACTTTTAATCCTCATATACAAACCCTCTCTCTCAATAAGAAGCACTCAGCTCTCATCCCTTACAAAAACTCTCAAAGAAATCCCAAAGGACCCTCTCGTAGGCCTACCATACCAAGATCATCTAATGCCCTGGATGCTTCTGGCTACTTCAAGTCTTTGTCTCTCAGATGCTCTCAGCCATTACTCTCTCTGTTCTACAAGATGCTCTCTGCCTCTCGACCCATGTGCCCCCGTTAAAGGGTCCAAATCTCAATCCAGATCGACATAAGGACTCAAATACCTTTTTCAGTCGTTGGATCTCTCCTACAAGCTTTCCTAGTCCTTGGATCACAGTAGCGTGTTCACAGCCATCGGATCATGCAAAGGAGGGCTATAGACTGTGATTTTTGCCTTAAGGACTAGGGCGGTGCATGCAAGAGCTGTGGACCGCGACTCCTTTCTGCGGTCCATCGTGGACAGTGTGGAAAGTTTGAAACTGGACGTGTGGGGCGTCCGCCTGCGCACCCGTGTGCGCCTGGGCCATGCATCGCATGGGCCCGCACATGCTTGCAGACCATGCCCTGCTGCGGGCGTGCATGCGCTGTATCTCCAAGCCTCTGCATCGTGCGCTATGTGCTGCATCTACTGTCCTAGTTTGTTGGGCTTCTCTGCCTTAGATTTTTCTCTATGGATCGAATTCGAGGCGCCAAATCCCAGCACATCCCAACCCTATAGCTACCCTCTTCCCTATTCTCAATAGTATCCCTCCCTTTTATATATAATCCAGCATGGAAAGAGGAAGGTTGTTATTTCTTTGGTAGCAAACTCTTGATGTTTTGATAGAAACAAACCTCGAAGAAAGAAATGAAACAAACCTTAGATCGGCAAAATCCTTCCTTTCTCAAATGATGCATCAAGAGAAGTGAAAGGCTGCAGCATACCTACATCAACCCTTAAACAATCTGACGACTTCAAAAATGGGAGGATAAAATACAACAAAAAAATCGCAGCCTCACTAGAAGTTTCAGTAGGATTTTTGCACAGTCCAAATCTAGGCACGATCTGAACAGCAAAATATAGTGGAGCAAATTCAGCCACTTGAGTTGATCTACCCCATGCCCCTATATATTGAGGTGATTGACCCTTTCCAATACTAAAGATGCCCCTACCAAATGTATGGTGAGACTGCACATGCAGTTTCTCATTCTAATCACATGTAGACATCCTTTCTTCCTCCATTCTTTTTTTTTTTCCTCTTTTTTTCCTTTTCAAGCTGGTGGCCACACCACCACTCGGCACAAATATTGTTGTTCTTCTCTCCTCTCCTCTTTAACAATGATCATAGCATGTTTAAAAGGAAAGGTGGCATATGCAACACCAGATTACCCACAAGATGAAGTAGAGAGAGAAGATAAAAAGGGCTTGCAAATAGATGACATATAACCTTTGTTTCTTTTTGAATAATATAGATATAGATAACTATGAGTTACTTTTATCTTTTCTATTTTTTTTACAAAAAATATTAGTATATTTGGCCTTTAGCTTCTTCTTGAATTAATTCAAGTTTTTTCTATAGTTTTAGTTCATTAACTGAAGAACAACCTACATAAGTCTATGATGGTGATATTGCATCAAATGTTTTGTTTTTAATTGGGAGAGTAGCTCTACCTATAGCATGTGCATTTTCCTAATAATAATAAAAGTATGTACAAAACATTTACATGGAACTTCAATGCCGAAAAATCAAAGGCCAAATAGGAAATAATTTGATAAGGAAAAATAATACTACAACACTCTTGTCGACCAGTTTATAGTAGTGAATCACCCACTACAGTGAAAATAGTAAAAGACGATGCTATTAAAGTTATTTTACGACGCTAATAAGCATCGTTAATAAAGTTTACAATGCTTCAAAAAGCATCACGAAAGCGTCGTCTATGCAAGAGTGGAGACAAAAAATGCCGACGCTTTTTAAAAGCGTCGTTATTTTTTAACGACGCTTTAAAGCGTCGTAAAATTCAATTATAACGGTGCTTTTTAGCGTCGTTAATGACAACGCGTCCTCCACTCTACCAAGATGCTTTTTGAAGCGTCGGCTGTTAAGTCTTTAGCGACGCTTATAAGCATCGTTAAACTTTTTTTAACGATGCTTATAAGCATCGTTAATTTTCTTTTAACGACACTTTAAAGCGTCATAAAATTCAATTATAACGGCACTTTTTAGCGTCGTTAATGACAACGCGTCCTCCACTCTACCAAGATGCTTTTCGAAGCGTCGGCTTTTTGGTCTTTAACGACGCTTATAAGCGTCGTTAAAATTCTTTTAACGACACTTATAAGCATCGTTAAAGGTTTTAAAAGAAAAAAAAAATATAGATTTTATATACAAAAAAAAAAAGAAAACATACATTCCTGTATAAAATTATATCAATTATTCAAACATAAACCTGTATAATCACCACCATTCACACATGTACAATCACCACCATTCACACCAAAAGCAAACTTAAATAGCAAATTTAACTAAACCAAAAGATATTATTTTATATAAATAAAAATAAAGTACTAATCGTCCATTACAATCAAGAGTAATATAAATAAATATAAGAATACAATAAAAATAAAATAATATCAACCCGCAGGCAGATGGTCGTCGCTGTCTCCACGTGACGTGCCGCTGTCTCGATGGGTGCCTGATGTGCCAGGAGCCTACAAGAAACATATCAAAAGCATGATTTGCATATCTATAAATAAAAATATATAAATCATTAAATTAATACAAAAATATATATTTAATAATATGTGTTTACCTGAGATGGGCCATACATCTCTAATAAAGATGTAAGCCGATCAATCTGTCCCCTCATGGCCTGCATCTCGGCACGGCTCTGTCGCATCTCCTCCATCTCAGCGGCACGACTCTGTCTAATCTCCTGTATCTCCACCTCGAGTCTGCGAACGCGTGAATCCTGAGCATCTGCTGCAGCATGCTGCGTATATCTACTAACCTCAGATAACTGAGTGGGGGTGACTCCTACTCCATAACCCCTCACTCGGCCGTCGCGCTCTGGTCCCATCAACTCTGTGAACACCTCGACCTCGATACGGCTCTGCTGCGTAGATGCTGCGGACTCGTCGTCACGCTCCACAACGAGAGATGTAGCCCTCTCCTGTATTTATTTTGAAAACAAAAGTTATACATTAATAGCTAACAAAATTAAATTAAAATCATTGCAAAAAATAGAATATTAATAATGCCGTACATATAAATCTCTCGACTCATCTCGAACAAAAGTACCATCCTGATGAGTATGAGTCATCCGGTAAAACTCCACTTGACCGGGTTCCCTCCCATGCTCATCCACCTACACAAATAATTTCAATTTTAAGCAAACAGTTATAATAATTTAAAAAAATATATGAGTATCATGATACAGACATGGTCCACGATACATAATGATATTAGTTATATAAATATTTCAACATAAAAATTAAAAGTTAATTATGAAAGTTTAAGGAACATACAAACTCCTGTCGGAGTCGTGCATAACTCTTCGACCCCGATGTATGAGGAGCAGACTGAGCTGCTCGTGCAGCTCTACCAATAGTAGAATAAGTCTGTAAAATAAAGTAAAAAACTTGTTATATGTATAATATATAATAAAAATCAATATTTTTATAAAATATTTAGAAAAAAAAGATAATGAGCAGATAATATACCTGTGCCCTCTCGGAGAACCAATAATGAACCAACTCCATCCACTGATGAGGGGGTACATCAGGAGGACAATTCCTAGCAACCTCCTCCTCTGTCATACCCTGTCTCATATAGTCCTTCTTCAATTGTGCTCTATATTCTTTTCATTTGCGGTTGAGAGACTTCATTACAAAATCATGAGTGGATGGAGGGAGAACAAACTTGCTCTATAAAAAAAAAGTTAAATGAAATAAATTATATAAGTGATTAACAATTAATATACAGTATGAACATCAATTCATTACCTCTATAACTCAGAGGAGCTCAACTTTGTACGTTGGAAGCATGTCATTCCATTTTGCATAGCCCAACGGACATAGCTGAGGCCTCCGAGCAACAGTCCCCAAAAATGAAGTCAATAAGCAGGCAACTTTCTTAATTGGCTGACCTAGCTGATTGCACTCCACAATAATTCTCTCGCCCTCACGCATCTACCACACATCTCGTACTACTGTGGGTCCGCGTCTGGGGCGTACTCTCCCGGATCCGTCTGCAAAAAATACATACAAGTAACTATATCATAAATATACATAAAATGAAATAAAAATAAAATTACATGAAAGATAATATATACCCTGCACGTGTATCTCATCATATGGCTGATGAACAAGAGGATCGTGCTGTGCTGATGATGAAGGACAGGGCTCAGAATGCTGTGCAGCTGAACTGACCTTAGGCTGCTGTGCTGAAGAAGACGTACCGGCCTCTGTCTGTGAAAACTAAAACTGCACACCAGCATATTGTTCCCTGCGATGCATGATGTCACCTAGCATTTATATAAATAAAAGGTAGAATCAATTAATATATGGAGTAAAATAACACAATAATTAATGCAAAATATATACATCATAAATAATTATTACCAGTAACAATCAAGCAGTAGTGTTTCCTTCAAATTCTGTTCTAACCAACGTCGTCGTGGCATTTAAATCATCAGCTGGCACAAAATTGTAGGGCATACATTGTGTATAAGTGTCATCATCATCATCCTCCACTTGGTTTCCCATATCATATAAGTCTCTAGGTTTTGTTTTGATGACAGTAAACCAATCTTTATCTTTTGCGTCTTGTACATAAAATACTTATGGAGCTTGAGATGAAAAAATGAATGGGTCATCCTTCAATAACACACCAGTGTGTATCAACCTTGAAAAATTTATAATTGTAAATCCATTTGCATCTTATTTCAAACCCCTTTGTGAGTTTATGTCTATCCAATCATATCTAAATAGTACTACTTTAAATTTTCCATAATAATCCAACTCATAGATATCTTTAAGTGCACTATAATAGGATTTTCCATCCGCTTCCACCATAACACCGCTATTCTGTATTTTTCTAAATTTCTCCCATTCTCTAGTATGAAATTTAAAGCCATTAATTATGAAACTGTTATATCTATTCACAATCTTGTTAGGTCCTCGAGCAAGAGCTATTAGTTCATCTGAATTATTTGTCTCCATCATCTTTGATACCTAAAAAAAAATGATATGACGAAGTACTGTTGAGTTATCTGATATTAAATATGTATCAAAAATTAATATATCCCATAATTAAATATAAATCACACCTGATTCGAAAGCCACATAGGAAATAACTCAACCAACCATCACTGTTCAATCCTTGTATTAGGACGAATGTTATGATTGGCTCGTCTCTGATAAATTAAAAATTCACTGCATAAAATATAAATATATCATTTAGAACATTATATCTAATATAAAATTTAAATTTTGATGTCATTCTTTAAATATAGTAACCTGCGATGGTCAGATATTATGTCACTATGAAGTAACACATAACGATGTGCTTGTGCTAAGAATTTTTGATCAAGTACAATACTTTCAGCTCTTCCCAAGAATTTTTCAGCAGTTAAGAACTTATACAGTTCTGCATTCTCCACAAAGTCATTATGCCATTGAGGTCGACTAAAAATAGTCTCTACACCTTGAAGATATCTTGAATAAAATATCAAACATTCATCCACAATATATGCTTCAGCAATCGAGCCTTCGGGATAGGCTCTATTTCGCACATAATCTTTAAGACGCACAAGATACCTTCAAGAATTAAATATTTATTAAAATATCAGTATGCTGTTGTTTCTAATAAAATTATCAAAAGATTTAAGGTTTACAATAATACCTCTCAATAGGATACATCCATCTATAATGTACCGGTCCACCAACTTTAACTTCTGAAGCTAGGTGAATGAGCAGATGTACCATAATAGTAAAAAATCCAGGAGAAAAAATCTTTTCCATCTGGCAAAGTGTAATTGCAATATCGGATTCTAACTGATCAAGTTCCCGAGGATCAATAACTTTGGAACATAATGCCTTAAAGAATGACGATAATCGAAGTACAATTGTAACAACTTGTTTCGGCAATGACGATCTTAAAGCTATTGGAAAAATATCTTGCATCAATATATGACCATCATGACTTTTAAGATTTGAAAGTTTTCGATCCTTTAGATGCACACATCGTGAAATATTTGATGCATATCCATCAGGTACCTTGATACTTTTCAAAACTCCCAAAAAATTATCCTTTTCTCGAGCAGACATTGTGTAACATGCAGGAGGCACATAAATTCTATCATTAGCAAGCATTTTAGGATGAAGTTCCTGTCGGATATCCATTTCTTTTAAATCAAGACATGCCTTCATGTTATCTTTGCTCTTTCCATCAAGGTTTAAAAATGTTCCAAGTAAATTATCGCAAACATTCTTCTCTATATGCATGACATCAAGATTGTGCCGAATAAGATTATGTTTCCAATAAGGTAAGTCAAAAAAGATACTTTATTTTTTCCATAAATATTTACTGGGCTGTTGTGTAGATGCTATCTGTGTGTCTTCCTCATTTTCATCATCGAAATAATTGTCTGGATCTTGAAACACCTCTGCATCTATAGTACTGATACTGACTTCCTCTGGTAACCCTTCATGCACTAAGCTTTCAACATCATCCCTTCCTCTTTTTTTAGAGGACTTTGAGTGCTTACTATAGCTGTAATTGATGCCATCCATTTGTCTATGAATATCAGTTCCAGAAGGTGGAATAGGGGCACATCCTAATTCTATAGTACCATCAAACAAATCTTTCTGAAATCGAAACGGATGATTTGCTTCCAACCATCGACGATGTCCCATGTAACAAAATTTATCTCCATGTTTTAACCAAATTGAATATGTTGAATCTCCACAACAAAGACATGCGACCCGTCCCTTTGTACTCCAGCCAGATAAATTGGCATATGCTAAAAAATCATTAATAGTCCATAACAAAGCTGCCCGTAGTTTAAATGTTTGGCCGTTGGAAGCATCAAATGCATCAACACCCTCCCACAACTGTTTTAATTCCTCTATTAAAGGCTGTAGAGAAATATCAATATCATTGCCTAGACCCTTATCTCCTGGAATAACCATTGACAAGATAAGTGATGATTGTTTCATGCACATCCACGGTGGCAAATTGTAAGGTATCAAAACGACTGGCCAAGTGCTGTAGGTAGAACTCAGGGTCTGAAATGGATTGAAGCCATCAGAAGCTAAGCCAAACCTAACACTGCGAACATCAGAGGCAAAATCAGGATGCCTATCATCAAATGCTTTCCATTGAAGACTATCTGCTGGATGTCTTAACATTCCATCCTTTGTACGTCCTTCATCATGCCATCTCATTGATGAAGCTGTTTTTGATGATGCATAAATCCTTTTCAATCTAGATATAAGAGGAAAGTAACGCAATACCTTGGCCGGTTTCTTTTTACTCCGCGTTGCATCCAATTCATTCAGTATATCATCTCGATCTTCTTTTTGTGTTATCCATCTTGAAGATCCACATACATTGCATGACTCTTGATTAGCATTTTCACCCCGATATAACATACAATCTTTCGGACAACTATGAATCTTTTCGTATCCAAGATTCAATTCCTTTACTACTTTCTTGGCTTCATAATACGATGGTGGTAAACGAGTGCTTTCTGAAAATGCATCCTTTAATAACTTGAGCAGCATGGTAAAACTCTTTCCAGACCATCCATTCAAATATTTTATATGAAATAAATGTACAAGAAAAGAAATCTTAGAAAATTTCATACAATCCGGATATAATTCTTCGTCTGCATCTTTTATTAAGGTGTGATAACGAGCTGTCTCATCATTAGATGTATGTATAGGCTCCTCAACATGCATACGTTCCGTATGCATATATCCATCAAACATCCCAACTGTTTCTTGTATACTACTGGATTCTCCTAAATTTTGAACACCAAATCCAAAAGCATCTGTGATCAAACCCCTTATATCATCATATCTTGCAGAATTGTCTTGTAGGCTAGTGGATCCAAAATAAGTCAGGGGTTGGTTACATGATGATGGCAACATAGATTCTCCATGAAAAATCCAGTCGGTATAACCTCTTAAAAAACCATTCCATGCCAAATGTTCTTCAACATTTTGTGGATCTAAAGAAGAACTATTTACACATTTCCGACATGGACATAAAATCTTTTCATTAAAACTACTTTTCTCCATATCAAATTTAATGAAGTCATGAACTCCATCTAAATATTCTTTACTATTCCTTGGTTTATTTATCCAACTTTTGTCCATTGTAGGATAAAAATGACCGAATTTGCAATTTATCTAAAAATAAAAAAATTATACAATCTATATTAATGCAATGAGTAAAAAATATCAGTCATTTCATAAAATTCAAAAAAATAACAGCTAGATAAAGTTTACATAGTAAATGCTTGCTATCATCAACTAATAGGTAAAGAAGGTCCTATCCCATTCAGAAAATACATTAATTCTATAGGTCAATTATAGAAATCAAATGATATGTAACAAGAGCCAAAAAAAATTTCGACAGCATTTTTCCTTAGTTCTCCCGTATAGGGAGAACAAAAGAAAAATACCATCTGAAATTTTTTTCGAACCCTTAGCATACCATTTGATTATGGTAATGACCTATAGAATTACTCACATTTTTCAAACTGTCTATACTGGACAATCAATTGATCAATGTACATAATTTTTTTATCCATACAAAAATAAATAAATGTACGGATACAATAGAATATGTACATTAATTAAAAGATGGGTCTATGCTTCTATGCAATGCAATTTTGTTTAAAATTAATTCATAATTAACTTGATTTAATACCTGATATTAACTTGGGGAGTAATGGACAAAGAAATTTGGCCCAGCTTAATCCAGATGCTTAGTCTTCATCAACCACGAAGATAAGGATAACGTAGGCCACACGATATCAGCGTCCAGCCACATAACGAGCGCCACATGTCAGATAAGTAATCAATCAGGATTCATGAAACTATGAAATTATCCATTCATCAACCATGTATCACAATCTTAATTAATTGTACTATATATTTTCGGGTGAACCTCATAGAGAGATACTAAGAGGGTGTGGTTGTAAATTGATCTAGCTCTATATCATTTATTTTATGCTATACATGTTTACCATATTTGATAATTTAGGAGAGGTGTGGATGAGGATGATCATGACTTATACGTTTGCTCCACAAGTATATATGAACCAACCATCATTCGATATTAGATTTTTTATTTGTTTGTCATTATCTTTAAAAAATCTCAATATTATTCTGGTTATGTGCTATTATGTGCTGCTTTTCTGTTCTTTTTCACCCCTCTTTTTAGATCATGAAAAACTTATTACACCAACCAGATAGTGACCCACTCAGTGTTTTATGTAGTTAAGCCAATTTTTATAATTAATTTTTCAAATCATGTCGAAACAATCTTTAAAGTAACTGTTGCATTGATCTTTAAAGAATCTTTAAAGAAATTGAAAATATAGAATGTTAAGAAAAGTTTGGTACATTGATCTTTAAAGTAAGATCAACAAAACTAACACTACAAAACAAAGGTTAGGGAGGTCTGGTGCATTTATCATAACACAATGCATGCTCAGCACACACCAATATAGAAAGGTACACAACATTGTTACAAGTTACACCACCAGAATGCCAAAAATGCTACTGAAAATATTTTTTTTTCTTTGTGCACAGGCCACTTTTAATTGCTTCCTAGAAGGAAATACACAGGATCTGACTAACCAGGCATGATTCTTAAACCATCTAATTAATTTAATACATTAAACCATGCTAAGAACATGTGTTCAATACTTATAAATGGGGCATGCACATGCAGAATACACTACACAACAAAGCCTCCGATACAGATTAATATATTAGCAATGCATTGGAAATACTGCAGCAGGCTCTTCTCTTACTAAATTTTGCCGTAAGAATAGAACGTTGCATTGTAGGTTTTATGATGCTTCTAGCTTAAAGAGCTTCAGTGACATAATACATGATATATTTGGGCTATTGCAAGAATTTAAAGACCGTCAATCCCAGAAAGGTATTATGAACGGTGTACTTAGACAATGTCACCTTTCTACCCACATAGATTTAAGTTTTACACATTGCAAAAAATATATTGCTGGTAGTTGCATATGCTGCAGATGATGCTGATTTGTCGATGTGCTCTACAATAAGCATCGCTGCCCTTTATAAATTTAAGAAAATACATACATGTTAATGATAAAGAAATGACAATATAAACCATTCAATAAATAGATCAATATATATAATTAGATTCTTAGACTCTTCTAATACAAAGCTGCCGTCTCGATTGGTATGAGTCATCCTATATAACTCAACCTCACCAGACTGCCTCCCATGCTCTTCTATCTATAGAAAAAAGTGTATGTTACATGATATGTGGTCCATATATTATATATGATACAAGATATAACGTTATACAAGATCGATAGAAAAAAAATATACACATTGCAGCATATTAATGTATTATATTCTTTTATTATCAATTATGTAAAAGTATCATTCAGCTAATATCCTGCAAACACTATCTTCATGGAATTGTCCTTAAATAATTAATAGTTGAAAGCATAACTATAAAATAAGATATAAGAAAACTAGGTCTTTGTATTCTTTCTAACAGGTAATGTCATATAGTTCAATAGGTATCAAGCAGCAGACAGCAAGCAAACATGATAGCGGAAGATGACCATCGCGCATAAGAAAGTATTGACAAATGCACCATTACAAGTATCCCACATACTATTTGCATTAGCATCTGGGAATAAGCTGATAGGATAAAAAACCTGCAGAAAATAGTAAATAGGTTAGAGTAATCAATTCATGTTTTCTGCTTTTTCTCCTTTTCTTTTTGTCTTCTTCCTCTTCTTTCTTTTTTGAAGTCAAAGTTGTCCATTGAACTCATATTTGTTTTTTGTTCTATATTTTCTTCCTTCATTTTTTCATTCTTTTCCTTTTTCTGTTGAATTCCTCTTTGCTCTTAGTGTTGTTGAGTCGTGAAATACCAGTCTTGGGGTAACAATGAAGAAATAAATGCATGCACATGTTTCAGCTTGGGAGGATCCAACTTCAGCCATTTAACATGTTAATCTTGATGGTAGAGGCTCCATTGTAAGTTCTTAATAGGAGAGATAAACAAATAAGTACATAGCACAGGAGAAAGGCTAAATACAGGAGAAGATGGCCTGCGGCTTGGACCTGTTGATGCAGACATAAAAACAGCATAGACCAACTAGTAAGATATTGAGAAATGGATGACTTCCATTTGGTTAGCAATATGAGCAGGACTATGGAGCAATTAGGATTGGAAAACCAAAACATAGAATCTATTTTCCACCGACGTTAAATCCCAATAGGATAGAAGCAATGGCAGGTATCGAAACCACTGTAAATCTGTAACATCCCATGTAGCTACAATAATCCATCCCAAGGCACAAGGCTGAATGAAACTAATGTCGCAGTGTAAAAACCCAAGAAAGCACAATAGCGGAGCGGTGGCGGCAGCGGCTGTGCTAATGGACGGGAAGAGGCCGAGGGCGGAGATGATGGGGAAAGAAGGATAGCAGAGCGGTGTGAGTCCATGGTTCTAAAAGCTCCTAAGAAGAAGAGAAGAGGAGGAAGAGATCTCACCTGACCACGGGAGCGAGGGAGACAAGGGCGAAAAGGCGGCTTGGGAGCGCACGGGAAGATTGGGGCGGTAGGGCTGTTCTGAACCAGTGAACCGGGCACTGAATCTAGAAGCCCGTTCGATCGCCGGGAGGGGGGAGGGGAGGAGGGCGGGTGCGGCGTGGACGGCGGGTGCGCTGCCAGCGGCGGAGATGGGGTTGGCGGAGGAATGGGTGGAAAGGGGCGGCAGTAGATAGATTAGGGCACGGGAGATTGGGACTATTAAACGAACCTAACGACGCTTTTTAGCGTCGTTAAATAATGATGTAAAAAAGCGTCGGTATTTTCTTTATTTAACGACGCTTTTGCTAAAAGCGTCGGGGTTGACAGTGCTCAAATTTTACGACGCTTTTAAGCATCGTTAAAAACGATGCTTTTTAAAAGCGTCGGCAGGTCAGCGCAACCTGCCGACGCTTTTCAAAAGCGTCGGCAAAAAAAGGTCGGTAATATAAAGTTTTCTTGTAGTGACCATTTCTTAGACATAAACTGCATACAGACTCAAGACAATTCTCAGCTAAGATTGACTAAGAAACATAAGTAAAAGGATGACATTGCAAGATGCGAGGGGACACTGCTTTGAATTGACACGCTACAAATCCAAAAAAAAAAAAATCATGCGAATGCAAATGTTGAAGTATTAACAGATTGAGTTGAAAAAAATACCATTGAATTGGGAGCCAAATCCTATCCTTTTTCTTGGTGAAAGCCTTTTTATCTAGTACCAAGCCTTTCTATTGCAATCTTGTATTGCCTGCTAGATAAAATTCAGCCTTTTCATGGAGCACCAATCCTCTTGAAGTGAAACATTGATTTGTTTGGGTTTGGACTTATTGAAGTCATCGATGACTTCAATATATGCATCGAAAGTGATGGGCTGGTGAGAAGTGAGTTGCATGCATGGATTCATGGAATTTTGTAATAAGAGAGAGAATTGAAGATCAATACTCATTTTAACTTTATTACAATAATTATTCTTATTTTTAATTAATCTAGTATTGCTTGGAAAAGATTTTTTTTTTTTTTCTTTCTCTGTGGTTGATTTTGTAATAATAGATGATTTTGGGTTACAATACCAAGCGCTTCTCATCTTATTGGTTACACTGGGCATCCTTTTTGATAAAATCCTATCATATCATGATAAAAAATCTTATAAGAAACCTGGGCATTTTGATAGATGGACCTATTAGTATATGCACCACAAGAGCCCTTTAAATATCCAACATGGGACTATTCCAGCGTTGTAGAGAGTGTCTTAGTAAAATATCTCGTATAATGCTTGCTAGGCATGGGTTTGGTGACTACTTTGGTCATATCTTGTATCAAGCAAAGTCCTATTAGTGATTTAATATCAGTAAGAAATGTAAGCTTAGTGCTCTAGTCTTCGGTATCTGCATCCCCTATAAGAATCTTGGCATCCATCGCTTATGAAAAATGGGCATCATTTGATATTGATATCGATCCTCCGGTGAAGTCCACCCATGGAGTATACCACGTTGTGCTTCAAAGTTTGAGAGAGTTTATTATAGTGTTGCGAACTCTAACTTTATAAGTTTTTGCATCATAAAGGATTATTTAGTGCTTTCTAATATTATTTTTCTAGCGATATTCTTATAATTGGTGTCTGTTTGTTGTAGTTCTGGACCTTGAATAGGCTTTCTACATTGGATTGTATCGTATTACAAAATATCGAAGCTAGGTGGGATTTTTTATATCGTCTTAGAGGTTCAAATCATTTTGGCATGGTTTTCTCAATAATTTGTTGTACCTATTTTCTATTTGTGAATCAAATTTTTGGATTGTGATGGCCAATATTATGAATATTTACATGATACTAAATTACAAATTAGATCTAGACTAACGTCAGCAATTTTTTGATTCACTTATCATCTAAAAGGTTACATGAAGGAACCTAGATAATAAGGTCACAAAAAATAATTCCTAGCACTTTACTAGAAATAAAATTAAGATCTAAATTTTGAAGACCCTAAGACATCCAAAAGATGCTTCCAGAAGCAATATCTACAACTCATGAAACTTGACCATATTCAAACTAGAAAGATCGTGAAGAATAAGAAAAAACAATAAATTTGACATTTATTTGTGTAAAGTTCAATTAGCTTTCTGTAAGTTTTAGTTCAAACTAATGTAATTTTTTTTAAAGTATTGGAGTACCACACAAGCAATTCTAAATTGATGTATGGTGTATTTGCATATATTCTTCTAGTCATATATTCTATTCATATGTCAAATTAAAGAGATCATGGCTTAATTGAATGGTTGCAACCATTATGAAAAGCTGTAGAATTAGAACATCTTAGCATTCACTACTCAACTTACAAAAGCATTATCAAAGTATCTCTTTGGGCTTGTCATGTCAAAAAATAGTTCACCTGCTTACAGTCATCAGAATTCTCTAGCTGTAATCACCTTTGCTGAATTGAGCATATGACCACTTTAAGAGGCTAGAGTCAAACCAACTAACATGTAAGTAGTCAATTAGGAACAAATTAAATTAAAAGGTCTTCATATAAAAGCAACATTAGTCCATATAATGGCAAGACTAAAGAACCCAAGTCACTCCTATGTCACAAGAAAAACTCTGTGAATTTATATAAAACTATGTGATTAGAAAACAATCTTATTATGTTGTAAAATACATGCATCTATAAATAATAAAAAAGTAGTGTGCACACAAGTGTGAAAATCTATTTCCAAAAAGATGTATGTGTAGTGCCAGAAATTGCTCTTATTAATAGAATCAACTAACAGCATTGTCATGAAAAAAGAGCTGCTAGGTATTCTACTAGAACTAATAGGGAATCATGGAAAAGTTTTGATGCATTAAAATGATTATCATATGCGTTAATAGCACATGCAATGGAGATGAGCCATGTTAACAAAAAACTACAAAGCAAAGAGTCAAGATAATTGATTTCATAGGTTCACAATTTTGAACCTTAGAGTATTGCAAGAACATTAGCCTTAAAAATAAAAATAAAAAAAAGAAGTCATGATGCAACATGAAGCAAATAATCAAATAATTAATTGTGATACAAATTACCAAAACATTGAAAGAGCTATTGAAAAAATTTACAGAAAACATGGTTCTTTTATTGGAATAAAGCTATAAAAAAGAAAGAAGCAATTCTAAATTATTGAATTTACTGATATCAGAAGTATGGATGAACTAGTGCCTTCATAACAAGGAGCATCCATGCAATGCAAGTGAATATGATGGTATAGTTTCTCAATATGAGAATTTTAGATAATAAAATGATTTGCTTCCACTTAGTTACGAGATAAGTTATCCAAGCAATCTTTTAGGGTTAGAATGTGAATAACCTTAGAAGTATGTTTGCTCAACTAGTAACTAGCTACCATACACAAGCTCCCATAAAGTGGAAGAAAGTGCTTGTAAGCTACTTTTTCTATTTTATTAATGGCATTCTCATAAATATCTTATCTTGGAGCCAGTTTGACTAGCTTTGATTACTAGCCAAACTAGCTTTGATTACTAGCTATGCGTAGCTAGAAATAATCAAATTTGATCAGCATGCTCTCCTACAATCTATGCTCACCATCCTAAAATTTCAGATCAATTGGACATATGAAGCCAATTTTATTAAATGTATAAATTTAGCAAGTCATCTAGTTAATCTAGCTAGCTAGTTTTCTCCTTTGAATTTTAAAAAGAGATATCACATTGTATGCATATTTTCTTTTAAAAAATCCTAGTCATTCATAATGGCAATCCTAAGAATCATTGGCAATAAAAATTAACCAATACCTACATGACACTTAGCATAAATAGAGCTCATGAATCATTAGAAATCTCTACAATTAGAAAACTCTACAATCTCTATCTCTAGCCCATCATTCTATTCTCCAAAAACTATAAGCACCCCTTATAAGAGGAATGACAGATTCTTCTCTTTGTATTCTAGAGCTTTAGCTTATAATATAGGAGAAATTGGAAAAAATATGGGAATCTCTAAAACAATCCCTCTTCTTCTCCCATTCTCTTAGATAAAGCCACCAAATCTTTAGTTCAACCACCATCCTAGTAGATCAAGCTTTCATTGATTCCATTTTACATCTAGCAAACAAAAGGTCAAAAAAAAGGCAAGCGGCAAGATAGTGGTTCCTCCAAGGGCCTCTTCCAAAGGAGGAAATCTTCAACTATGTCTTTAAATTTGATTATTTTATATGGAATTGATGTTTGCCTTATGATATCATGTAATTTATGTTTGAATTTTACTTTAATATATGATTTTTTTTTTAATAGATCTTGTGTTGTATCTTTAACTTTGATCCTATCTCAGACATGTAGTCTATTAACTTAAATATATCTGCTTTGTTTTCTTTATTTTACATCAATCTTTTTCCAAGATGGTTGGATAGAGCCAAATACATTCGATCCCTACACTTTTGTAAGTTTAAAAATATCACTATGCAAAACTTAGATTCTAGCCACCAAGATGAAGCTTGATTAAGATCTGAACTAGCTCATTTGCACATATGCACTGATTAATGCTACCTAAAATGGTGTTTATTAGTGGCACTTGATATTTGCCCTACAAAAAAGTGAATATAGACCTTGTCTCTTTTAGAAGTAGGAGAGTGGTAACCCTTCTCCTCTTGTACCTTCAACCATAGCTTTGTAGTATCCATTCTTCTAGCACAAGATTTTCTAATTTTTCTTTCTTTTATTAAGAAAATGACTCCAATGTCTTCCTAGCCCATGACCTTGTTGGCTTGCCCACTCATGAGGATATGATGACTTGTAGACACTTGAAGGAAAAGAGGGCTAGGGCATGATCTAGAAAGGTTTCGAGCCAACATGTATCTTAACAGCATCAATGCCCTTGCCAACCTTTTTGATCCATCGCTATTTTCACCAATCGATCGCTCAATGATGGTATACAATTCCATGCATCCTATAACATCATCATCCTCTTCTTTGATGGTGTCCCTCACTATGGGGGCATTTAGTATGAGATGATTCACCTAGGTCAAGGGTGATGTGGTGGAGGTGATAAGATCACCATATTTAGTTACACCATGGTAATCTTACATGATAGTGATTTTAAATCATCCTCACTCTTTAAATCACCATACAACGTGGTGATAAAAAATCTACTCTTAAAGGTGGACATCCAACATCATTCTATCATGGTAATCTTATATTAAAATACATTAACCAAAATATCTTCACGATCGAGAGAGACTTTTGAGAAGAAAAAACTATTTTTTTGCCCAATATTTTTTCTGCGCATATGGGTGTGTAGTTGAGGCATCTTCTCCATAAAAGAGAAGGAACGCACAAGGATACTTGGGGTGTCATCTCCATGGAAGAGAGAAAATCTTTTCTTCTCTCATCATGCTAATTAGAAAGCAAAAAAATCTATTTGATTTTGTTCTAAAATTTTAATATATAGCCTCTGGCTACTTTTTTCTAAAAAAATATTAAAACTTCTTTGAGTTTCTGATTGTATGACCTTGAAATAGTTTGGCAATCCAAAAAAAATATTTGTTGAAATCTATTAGAAGTATACGTACTAAACACATCTTTCTAGAGTGTCCATTTAGTCGACTTCTTTATAAGACTTCAAAATTTTATTATTTTAGATGACAAACAAATATTAGGTTCATGTTTCTAGTTGCATCTAGTTAAATACTATATATTTTGTCAATCTTCGATCCATAACTAAAGTGCCACTTTTCAAGTAAATGTTATAGCTAGTCAACTTGTTCGGTAGATAACATAAAAAAATCCATCTGAGATATGTCAAGGATATTTTTGGTATTATATGATCGGTGATTTTAGATTTTCATGGTATATCAAATAAGTTATTTGTACATACTCGGAGATCTTTAATCACTGCACTATGGCAATCAAACATAGAGATCTTAGATTACTAAGGATTAGATCATCCTAAGATTTGGATCACCAATGATCTTAGATCACCGTGGTGATCCAAGTTGGGTCACCAAATGCTCCCTATATGGTGAAGCATCTGGCCATCAATCTCATAATTATATACTTCATCAAGGGCCACAAAGGTTCTTTGAAAAAATCCATCAATGACATCATAGATTAAGTCATATTGGAAAGGAAAGATTACTTGATAGACTTATTTGAGATTTTTTGAAGAGGAGGCCATCCAAGTGTGATTGGGACAAACATAAAAGAGTGTTAGTGTCTCTTTCCTACACATGGGAACCGAACATTTCTTATGTTGAGCTACTATTTAAGAAACGATAAGTTTGTTCCAATACAAAATTTTGTTAGACCAATTCATTATATTTGGAATAAGTTTTGATAATTATTTCTCGAATCTTGTCAGGAAGCATTTTTGGAGTGACCTTAAATTCCAGATACCAATTCTGGTACAATTCTCTGATGAATGTGCTAGAAGATAACCCATGTTTCGCGATGGGGCTTAATGGAAATAAAAAATAAAATATTTTATCAATATAAAGATTTTTCATATAATGTAACTGCAATACCCCAACCCCAACCATGCACATTTTAAAGCAGGTTTCAAAAAAAAAAAATAGAAAAATAGAGAAGACTCTCGTAAGAGTCTTCTCTTCCATCCAACTCCGAATTGGAGTTAGAATCCATCATCAATGTTGTCCAAAGGTAGCAACCCAAGAGGGGGGGTTGAATCAGGTTCTTATAAAATTTTAATCAAATTTTAAATCTTACAATTATGTGCAATTAATTGAGCTAACTTAAGTATTGGTGAAGTGTATGCAATTCAGTAGTGAAAATAGGATATGAAGATTGCTATTCAAGAATTATGACTACGCAAAGCTTGAATGTAAGAAAGGCAAATAAGAGAAAGCACAACACAAATACACAAGATTTTATAGTGGTTCAATGTAATCCGCACCTACGTCCACTTTCCAAGTTCTCCATGAGAATTTCACTATAATCTCTCTGATTATAGTGTGTTTATTTTTTTGGACTCACAAACAAACCCAATTGATTTTTCAAAATCACCAACCAAAACCTACAATGTCCAATTTCGAACTTGGAGGGGCCTTTACTTCAAGTTTCATTCTCCCAAAGAAATTTGTAAAGAAATCAAAATATAAGAAGATATTTTCAGTTTAAAAAAATAAAAAATTAAAACTCTTTTGAGCACGAAAAAGAGGCTGAATGATTGGCTCTTTTGAAGCTTGAACTCTTTTTTTTGAAGCTTGAGAGGATGTTGAAGATGATGTGAAAGATTGCTATTGAATGTCCTTTGATTTGATTCTCAAATTTCTCTCTTTTCTCTTTTTTTTTGGATGTTCAATAGAGCTCTCATAAATTTTACGATTTTTCTCTCTTGATCCACTAGCTTTCTTTTTCTTTTGATTCTTCATTTTTAATAGGCTTCCTTATGGCTGGAGTGAGAGTTTGGACCATTGGAGAGCTTGAACAAGCTGTTGGAGTGAAAAAATAGCCATTAGAGATGTTGCAAAAAACTAGTCGTTATGCTGTCCCCATGCATGGAGTCGACTCCTTTTTCCTTGGAGTCGACTCCTGTCGCTTACGAGTTGACTCAAATTTCTAACGAGTCAGCTTGACCATAGGGTTTGAAAAATAGTTCTCTATCTACTGAGACTGAGTCGGCTCGTCCAACATAGGAGTCGACTCGTCTCCATATTAGTTCTATTCTAATGTGCCAGAGTCGACTCCTTTCTCTCTAGGGGTGACTCCACTAAGTCTAAACTTAAATTTTTTTTCTTTTGAAGGTCTTGACTTAGTGAATTTTGTGGAAATCTTTTTCAAAGATTATTTCTTCAATTTTAACACCTGAAAAGATCTATATTTATTCTTGAAATAAATAGTTAGATTCATAATTACTCAAAGTTTGACGATCATCAAAATCAATCATGAGGTCAACAATCTCTCCCTTTTTATTGATAGCAAAATTTTGAGTATATGTGCAAAAATAAGAATAATGTATTTCAATTAATTTTGCCAATGTATATTATAAAGTAATAAGATTAAACACATGAATGCGTACTTTATAAATGTTCTCAATTAATCTTTTGGTTCATTGCACATAATCAGTCCATTGTACATATTTTATATGCTCAGATCAAAATAATATTTCAATTCAAATCAATGAGTATTAAGGTTTCATTTTAAGCATCAATTGATTGAATGTTAAGTATCAATTCATTGAGTTTCTTAAGTATTGATCCTTTAAGTATATACTCAACATCACTAATCTCCTCCTTTTTGACAACATCAAAAAGCTCAAGAAAAAGATCAAAAAATATCATCAAAATCAATTTAAATGTAAGAATGTATCAAATTCAAAATGCATCAAATTCAGAAAATGTATCAAAACTTATCTCTTTTTTAATTCAAAATATGTTCAAAATATTGCTTTCTTTTCATAAATTAGCTTGAATTCAAATACCAAAAAGCTCTCTCCTTTTTTGAATAAATTTGACTTTATAATCAGATTTTTAATTCCAAGTATCAATTGCTTTTGAGCTTCCAAAAGAAATGGAGCTTTCCAAAATATTTGAATTGTGAAATCAAGCAAAATATTTACTTCAATATTCATTCTTTCCTTTTCATAATAAAAATAAGTCAATTAAGTTCAGAAAAGATATGTGTCGAGAATGTATCGAGAAATCAATGATAATATCAAAGCAAATGAAAGTTGCTCTTTTAAATTCCTTTCTTGAGTAAAAATTGCTTCAATACAAATAATTCATAAAGATTTTGCAATGCACATCAAAAATTCAGTGTCATATTCGAATTTATAAATATGTCCCAAAATTGAATTTAAAAATTCATTTTTTGGAGTAGAAATATGCTTCAAATTCATTTTAACTCCAACTAATTGTCTAAAACAAGATAGAGTAATCAAATCATGCAAATCCTTAAAAGCACATGAAGGTTCAAATTAAGAAGATTATAAAGTGACTGATAAGAATTTAAGATCAAAATTTAATTTTTTTTAACATAAATTAATTTGAATTTTCAATCAAAGCTAAACAAACATCTCTTCTTTTCAAATTAAAGTGTCTTGTTTTCAAAACTCACCCTATCATTTTCAAATTCAAATCAAAATATTTTTGAGCTAGAGTATTTAGGGATTTGACATCAAGATAGGTCATCTTGAGATAGGTCATGTAAAATTCAAATCATCTTCTTCTTAAAAAATGTCACTCAAATAGGTCCAAAGAGGCATGAAATATTTAATTTTTGTTCTCAAATTACTTTAAGAATATGGCTATGTGAGTCAAGTTTTAAGACTAAATGATCAATTCTATTTACCCCAAAAGATTGAAACAGTAATTTACAAGGCAAAAGCAAGGATATCAAGCAAGAAAAGCATTTTGCAAAATTATTTACCAAATAGATCTAAATACAAATTAATTGCCAGATCCTACATGCAAAGTTCATCAACAAGTTTCTTTTAGAGATTCAAAGTGATTTTCAAAAAAAATGAGTCGATAGAGTAAATTGATTAAGACAAGTAAAGCATAGATAGTCATTAATAATTTCATAATGATTTCTCTTTTAGTATTCTAAGAACATTTTCTCCTCCTATTTTTCATAACAAATGCTAGAAAATGTGTTCTTATGTCTCTCTCCCTTTCTTTTTCAAATTGTGCATATTTAAGTTTAACATATTTCTCTTCCTTTATTTTACGAGTCAAGACATTCTCAATCAAAAAGCATACTTTCTTCTTAAATGTTTTCTCCCCCTTACTTTTGCAAACAAAGCAATTTTAAAATTAAGCATAATTTAGAAGGGTAAGCATCAATAGCAATCAATATTGCATTCATTCAAGTAGAGACTAAATTTTCAAAAATTCTCCTTTTCATTACTTTCTAAAGATGTTTACAATGATAATAAACATCTAAAAGTTCAAAAAGTATAGCATACACATATAACAAAAATAGAATGCTAGAGAAAACTAAGGCTCTACAATGCAAGTCCTAGCATCCTAAAGATAAGGTTAGAGGCTCTAGGAGGACAGTCCAGGCTTAGAAGGGGATTGTGATTTGACAGCTCCGGATGGCTGACCCGTTGTCAGCTCTCACCATGGAGATCATCTGCACTATCTTGTCTTTCTCCTATCTCAAATGAGTGATCAGTCGTTTGACCTCTGTACTGACAGTACTGATAACTCTAGAAGTGATCCTTTAGATCAATACAACCTCATCCAGTCAGAATGATGGTCTGTCTGAGCTCTCTAGACGATCAGCCTCTACCTGAGCTATCAATGCTAGCTACTGGCTCCTCCATCTGAATATCTACCATAGGAACTACTACTGGAGCCTCATCCTCATTTGAGTTCTCATCCTATGCCTCTCCTTGACGAACCCAATAAGCACCATCTCTCTGAAATCTCATGTGAAGAAGTGAGTGCTCGCTGTAGATGTCAATATGCATATGAACTCTGATGGTCTCTCCTTCAAGGTCTACCCCATGCTCTTGGAATAAAAGTGTCAGTGCCATCCCATAAAATAGTGAAGCTCTCAATCTGTCTGCAACATCCTCCATGTATTTGATCATCAAGGCTAATAGATTTAAAGGTATCTCTTTGATCATATGATACATGAAATAGATATCTCGATCGAACACAAAATCAAATCTACCAATCTTTGGGAAGAAAATCATATTGGTGATATGATGTAGGAGGCGCATCTCGGTACTTAATTGACTAGCACTCACCACCTCTAATTCATTTTCAATCACTCTTCCCAAAATGTGTCTAAGGCCAATCGATCTTCATTCCAATTTATTTGCTCTACTCCGCTCAGTTCTCATTTTCAAAGCTCTTGCAAGATGCACTGCATTCAACATAATTTGAATCCCCCTTAACTTCAGTTTCAATCACTCTATGTCCAGATTTTAAATTTGCATAGAATTCCCTAACTAGGTTGGGATAGGTTAGAACATTGAGAGAGCATAAAAATTCCCAACCCATATTCTTAATATTCTATCCAAAATCAAAGCCCTCTGCTTCTAAAAACTCAAAATCCATGTTTCTCCCTACACACACAACCCTAGATGAAGAAATGGACCATGAAGGCGTTACCCGTAGAGGAGAGGGAGCTGAAGGAGGTGGAGATGGTGCTGCAGTAGGCTGAGAAGGCTACCCTAGATCATTTCTTTGCTTGCTTCAGCATTCACGAACAGGAGGAGGAGATGGAGACGGGTTAGGGCTCGAGGGTATTGTGCGGGAATGCCTCCTCCTTTGGGCTACTAGCTTCATAGGAGCCATGGAGACCAAAACCATGGAAATCAGGGATGAATCGAGGGGAAATGACTCAGATTGCAGAGGAGAAAGGTCTTGGAGGGGTTTTTGGGTCAAACAAAATGAAAAGAAAGGATAAACAGAGCCATGGGTCCCCTGTTGAAAAACCCTTTCATGACATAGGGGTCGACTCATCTCAAATTCGAGTTGACTCCTCACAAAACAGTTCCAAATCAAAGAAATTTGATCAAATTTAATGAAAATAAATTTGCAATCAAGTTGAGGGTCAAGATTCACATTAAAAAAAATTAGAAGATCAAGAATTAATCAATTTGGGGTTTTATCATTAAACAACTCAAATCAAGGGTAATCAAAGAAATGGAATCTAGATATAGGCTCTATGTATTTTGGTCCAACTATGAAATTTCAAATCCTTAGGGCTAAACTTAATATGCAGTACAAATCAATACATCATACACATGATCTTTTATGATTAAAGTGTCTTATCTTCAAGTACTTAGATCATACAAAATTTAGGAGAATTTTAGTAGTTAGGCATCTAATGGAGAAATGTCAAAAATTAGTTTATTCATCATTTTTGGCAATCAAATAGATTCATATACAATTAAATTCATTTTTATTTAAGTTTTTTTTAAGTACATAACAACACATGAGGAGTTAAGTGAGCATGCCAAATCTTGAAGAGAGTATATGCTTATATCAACTACACATGATTCATAGAAGAAAGCATGTGAATTTTGAATTTAATGTAAAATCAATATGTCCAAATATTCAAATCATGGATCATAAACATTGCAAGTACTAATAAATCATCAAAATCAATTAATTAATCAGAATATATTCAGCAAATGATGATGGCATGATGAAAAAAAATTTAGATTTTATCAAACATTATCACCTATCCAACTTCATTCCCGAGGCATCTATTTATAAGATTTTTTTTTTATTCCATTGGATCCTTGTTACACCTGTAAAAATTATTTACTAATTTTTGGTACCCAAGTCATCTTAGATCCATGGGGTTAGAGCATATGATTCTTTTTGGAACCTAAATTTGTTTGATTAATATTTGGTCAATTCTTTTGGTATTGTATTTTAAAATTTTATGGCCAACTTTGTTACATTTAAAATAAATAATGTGATGATTTTCATATGAAGCTTTTGTAATCATATTTTTAATTAGTTGCTATTTTCTTAAAGAATTAGAAATGATTTTAGCTTTATTGAAAATAGCTTTTTTGTTATTTAATATTGATTGAAGATTTTAAAAACTAAAGATAAATTTTTTTGATATAGATTTTAAAATTTCAGTGTCTTTTCTAAGATTTATATTTTCATCCTTAAGAGATTTTTTAGATTTCAAAAAATAAATTCAATCAATATTTTATTCTTTTCTTCAGCCAAAAATATATTTGAACTTTTGAGTTCCTTATTTTTCGGCCTTAACTTTTTATATTCCTCCATTAAGTCATTAAAAGCTTCATATAATTCATCAAAAAAAAATTCAGAAGAGTTTTCAAAATATACCTCACTATCATTAGCCATGAGGCATAGATTTTCAATTTTCTATTCTTCATCAAAACTTGATATGTCACTATTTTCTCAAATCCCAACCATTACTCTTTTTGGGGTGTTTTTTGAGTAAGGGACTGGCTTGTAGTATCCCCTCTTGTTGCAATTATAGCATATGACACTCTTTTCTTTTTCTTCTTTATTTTTTTTTCTTCATACTTCTTTTCATAAGGAATTTCTTAAATTTTCTTGTAAGTAGTGCCATGTCCTCATCATCTTCACTCTCTTCTTCATCTTCTTCTTCCTCCGACTCATCGCTTTACTCATAATGTGTAGTGGATTTGAAGGTGATGGTCTTTATCTTCTTTGACTCTTCCTCTTTCTCTCTTTGAGCCATGTTCAACTCATGAGTCATGAGTGAATGTATGAACTCTTCTGAGAACAGTTTGGTGAGATTTTTTCGCTTCTTGTATGGCTGTCACTTTGACTTCCCATATCTTCAGCAAACTTCTCATGACCTTGCAAATAAGTTCATGGTTAGTGTATGTTTTGTCAAGATCATTTAAAGCATTAATTATATCCATAAATCTTGAGAACATATCAAAAATAGATTGATATGATTTTATTTTGAATATTTAATATTTGTGAACAAACAAACAAATTTTAGATTCTTTAACTTATCTTGTTTCCTCATGAGTTACTTCTAATTTATCCCAATTTTTTTTAGCGGATATGCAAGTTGATATTCTATTAAATTCATACACATCTAAGGAATAATAAAGTACATTGATAGCTTTTGCATTTAATTGAGCCATCTTTTTATCATTCTCATCTCAATCTTTTTCTAGCTTAGGAAGAGACTTTCCATTTACATTAATAGTGGGTGTGTGTGATCTTCTAGTTATGATTCTCCACATATCATAATCTAGAGTTTATATAAAAATTTTTATTTTTATTTTCAAAAAGAATAGTTTGTTCCATCAAAAAGTGGTGGCCTAGAAGTGGATTGTCCTTCAGCAAATAAAAGACCACTTGGGGTTCTCATGATCTTTGGCTCTTGATCGTTAGATCAATAACTAATATTAGAGCCCCTGCTCTGATACCACTTATTGTCTAGAGGTAGCAACCTAAGAGGGGAGGTGAATTAGGTTCTTATAAAATTTTAATCAAATTTGAAATCTTAACAAGTATGTGCAATTAATTGAGCTAACTTAAGTATTGATGAAGTGTATGCAATTTAGCAGCGGAAATAGGATATGAAGATTGCTATTTAAAAACTATAACTATATAAAATAAGTATTGAATATAAGAAAGATAAACAAAAAAAATATAATACAAACATATAGGATTTTATAGTGGTTCGGTGGAATCTGCACCTATATCCACTCTCCAAGTTCTTCTTGAAAATTTCACTATAATCCCTTTGATTACAGTGTGTTCATTTTTTTGGACTCATAAACAAATCCAGTTGATTTTTTGAGATCACCAACCAAAACCTACAATATCCAATTCCGAACTTGGATAGGCCTTTATCCCAAGTTTCTTTCCTCCAAAAAAACTTGTAAAAAAATCAAAATTCAAAAAGATACTTTTAGTTTAAAAGAAAATAAAAAATTGAAACTCTTTTGAGCACGAAAAAGAGGCTGAATGACTGGCTCTTTTGAAGCTTGAACTCCCTTGTTTGAAGCTTGAGAGGATGCTGGAGATGATGTGGAAGATTACTCTTGAACATCCTCTGATTTGATGCTCAAATTCCTCTTTTTTCTCTTTTTTTGGATGTTCAATGGAACTCTCATAAATTTTAAGATTTTTCTCTCTTGATCCATTAGCTTCCTCTTTCTTTTGATTCTCCATCTTTTAAGAGGCTTCACAATGGCTGGAGAGGGAGTTTGGACCATTGGAGGGCTTGAACTAGCCATTGGGATGAAAAAATAGCCATTGAAGATATTGCAGAAAACTAGCCATTATGTAGTCCCCACGCTTGGAGTCGACTCCTTTTCCCTTGGAGTAGACTCCTATCGCCTACGAGTTGATTCGAATTTTTGATGAGTTGGCTTACCACAGAATTTGAAAAATAATTCTCTGTCTACTGAGATCAAGTCGGCTCATCCAACATAGGAGTTGACTCACCTCCATGCAAATTCTGTTCCAACATACTAAAGTCGATTTCTGTCTCCCTGGGATCAATTCTGCCAAGTCTAAACTTGAATTTTTCTTCTTTTGAAGATCTTGACTTAGTAAATTTTATAGAGATCTTTTTTAAAGATTATTTCTTCAATTTTAATACCTGAAAAAGATCTATATTCATTTTTAAAATACATGATTAGATTTATAATTACTTAAAATTTGACGATCATCAAAATCAATCATGGGGTCAACAATCAAGGAGGAGTGAAATCCCTCCTCCTTCTCCTCTATTTAAAGGGACAATATCCCTTGTGAAACACCCACTGTCGGCCATCAGGTCATCATCAGAAATCACCTGTAAAGTTTCTTTTTTCCTTCTTTTCTTCTTCACAAAAGCTTGTCTTGGGGTTCGTCGAAAATCATAGACAAAAAGCCATCGAAAAGCTAGGTAAGAACCTGAAACTTTTAGATTGATATTTTTCCTAAATCTTCCAACCATCAAAGTTTGATTTCCGACTGGGAAGCACCAGATTTCTATTGGGACAAACCAATCTTATTTTCTCTATTTTTTGTTAAGTTTCTTTGAGTTAATGGTGCCGTTCATCGCTGTCGATCGCCGGTGGGATGCCACCTATGGTGTCACCATGGCCTCAGCTGTCGTCGGTTAGAGCCATGGTCAGTGGCAGGTTCACTGTCTGGAGAAGGAATAGGGGGACATGAGTCCCTTATTCCATTAAAGAGAGGAGAAGAGAGGGGCATGGGTCCCCTCTCCCATGAAGAATAAATAAAAAAAAGAAAGAAGAAAGAATGAATGAAGAAAAGAAGAAAAAAAGAAAAGAGAGAGATTATCTCGCTTCCCTCCTCTCTCTCTCCCCCTTCTCTCTTTCTAGACTTCCACTTTCTCTTTAAAAAGTCTAATTTTCTCTCTCTAAAAAATAGCACTCTCTCTTTTTAAAAATATCTCTTTTTGGATTATGTCTCTTCTGAGATTATTTTGAATTTAAAAAAAACCATCTAATAGGCCTTTGATAAATCCCAATGAAGAGATCTTGTCCGTTGACTGTCAGACAGTTTGTCAATCTTCATCTTGATCTGATCGAATATCATAAGATTTCATCATCAATTACATCATAGCATCCTATCTTGATCCTTGATTTATAATAGATCAATTTGATGCTCTAGATTAGACCGACTAGATGGATACTACCGCATAACCAATCTCATAAGCATTTAGGATTTTTATTTTCAAAATAATCATAATTAAACTTTAATAAAAGTATGATTTTAGATATTAGATTTTTAAAAGATAAATTTTTGAAGTTATATGGATTTATTGGAGAGCATGTGAGGCAAGTAATGATCTATTTTTTCTAGATTTTTTATTTATATAATATTATTTTAAATATCAAACAAATTGTTATGGATTTATATATGATTTATCAATCTCATGAAAATATATTTTGATTAGAAATTGATATGGAATTGTCGTAACTATTTACTGATCATATGTGCATATTTGGATTTAATTATAAAATATGTTACTCTGTGAAAAGAATTTTGATACGAATCATTTTTGGACTCTTAGCCTGGCTATGTTCTAAGTCCTGCCAATTGGGAGTTATGTATTGGCACTCTAAGCTTATGATTTTATTTTTTGTCTGACTATAGGATACAAATATGGTATTCTGATCTGACCATAGGATATAAGTATGATACTTCGGTCCAACCATAGGATATAAATGGGTATTCTGGCCCAATCATAAGATATGTGTGGTATTCTGACCCTATCATAGGATATAAGTATGGTATTCTAATCTAGCCACAGGATATAAGTGTGGTCATAGTGAA
Organism: Elaeis guineensis; assembly: GCF_000442705.2. Lineage (NCBI taxonomy): Eukaryota > Viridiplantae > Streptophyta > Magnoliopsida > Arecales > Arecaceae > Elaeis > Elaeis guineensis. The sequence continues at coordinate 107,817,523 of NC_025997.2, read as the reverse complement.
AGACTGATGAGTTAAGTAAAATTTATTTTAAATTAAATTTTTAGATTGATTAATTTTTAAAATTTGATATATAATTATGTATATGAATATTTGAAAGATATTGATATTACTGATTTCATATTTTGAAAATGAATTTGATTATATTTATGCATTGATCAATGATAAACTGTGTTTTGATATTTGCAACTCATATTATCATATAAATTATCTAGTCAAGATAATCATTGCTTACTAGACTGTCTAACTCATTACTCTTATTTTACTATTTTTACAAATTTAGAGATTTAGCTTGGCTCAGAGATTTGATATGGGAGAAAAAACTAGAGGTAGATATTGATATTTTGATTTAGATTAGGATTTCTTGCAATTTGACGTAAGATCATAAAATTTTATATTATAAAATATTTGATTAGTTATTTGAATAAAGTTGACTATAAATTATTTAAATTTTATTTTATTATTACTTTATGATATCATAATGAGATGTCTTACATGCTTATGAAGAGAGTTTTTCAAAAGTATACGGTGGTTGCTGCGACCTCCGGCTCACGATCGAAGGTATGATAATTAATATGATATCAGAATAATTAATATGGTATTAGAATATAAGTGGATAAATTATGACACATAAAATTAGACATGAGTGTAGGTGGATAGATATTAGGAACATTGGGATGATAACTTATATTGTTTGTGACATAACTTAGAAACTTAGATTTGATATAAGTGCATTGATAAATTTAAATCAGAATGTGTAGGAAAGTATAGTAGTCTAAATTATTTTTAAGCTAATTAAAGAAGAATTTGGATTGGAAGATCTCATGAAAAAGATTTGATTTTAAAATTAGAATGATGATTATGATTTAAAGTAAAAATAATCCTAGATTTTTTGAGACTCAAGAAAAGAAACTTTTGAGGATGAATTTTTTTTTTAGGAGGAGAGAATGTAATACCCCAACTCCAACCATGCGCATTTTAAAATAGATTTCAAAAAAAAAGAAAATAAAAAAATAGAGAAGACTCCCATAGGAGTCTTCTTTTCCGTCCAACTCTGAATTGGAGTTGGAATCCATCATTAAGGAGTCAAACTCCTCCCCCTTTCCCTCTATTTAAAGGGACAGTGTCCCTTGTGAAACATCCACCATTGGCCGTCAGGTCGTCATCGGAGATTGCCCATAAAGTCCCTCTTTCCCTTCGTTTCTTTTTCATGGAAGCTTGTCTTGGGGTCCGTCAGAAATCACAGCCAAAAGCCACTAGAAAGCTAGGTAAGAACCTGAAACTTTTAGATTAATCATTTTCCTAAATATTCTAACCATCAAAGCTTGATTTCTGACTGGGAAGCATCGGATTTCTATTGGGACAAACCAATCTTATTTCCTCTATGTTTTGTAGAGCTTCTTTGAGTTATCGATGCCGATCACTGGTGGGATGCCACCTGTGGTGTCGCCATAGCCCCAGCTATCATCGGCCAGAGCCACAATCGGTTGTGGGTTCGCTGTCTAGAGAAGAAATAGGGGGACATGAGTCCCTTGTCCATTAAACAGAGGAGAAGAGAGGGATGTGGATCCCATCTCCCATGAAGAAAAAAAAATAAAAAAAAAGAAGAGAGAAGAAAAGAAGAAAAAAAAGAAAAGAGAGAGATTCTCTCTCTTTCTCCCTTCTCTCTTTATAGACTTTCACTTTCTCTCTCTAAAAAGTCTAACTTTCTCTCTAATTTTTCTCTAAAAAAATAATATTTTCTCTCACTAAAAGTGTCTCTTTTTGGATTATGTCTATTCTAAGATTTTTTACATTTTAGAAAGATCATATAATAGGCCTTTAATAGATCCTCATGAGGAGATCTTACTTGTTGACTGTCGAACAGTTTGCCAGTCTCCACCTTGATCTGATAGAACATCATGAGATTTTATCATCAATTGCATCACAGCATCTTACCTTGATCCTTGATTTATAGTAGATCTATTTGATGCTCTTGATTAGACCGACTCGATATCGAGTGCTACCACGTAGCTAGTCTTATAAGGATTTAAGATTTTTATTTTAAAAATAATCATGATAAAATTTAATAAAAATATAATTTTGGATATTAGATTTTAAAAGATAAATTTTTGAAGTTTTGTGGATTTATTGGAGCACATGTGAGATAAGATCTACCTTCTCTAGATTTTTTATTTATATAATATTATTTTAAATATCAAACAAATTGTTGTGGATTTATATATGATTTATCAATCTCATGAAAATATGTTTTGATTGAAAATTGATATGGAATTGTCATAACTGTTTACTAATCATATGTGTATATTTCGATTTGATTATGAAATATGTGTTACTCTATGAAAAGAATTTTGATATGAATCGATTTTAGACTCTCAACTTAGCTATGTTCTGAATCCTACCAATTGGAGGTTATGCATTGGCACTCTGAACTCATGATTTTATTTTCGATCCGACCACAGGATATAAGTATGGTACTCCAACCTAACCACGGTATAAGTGTGGTATTCTGATCCGACCATAGGGTATAAGTATGGTATTCTAGCACCACCACAGGATATAAGTATGATATTCTGATCTAGCCACAGGATATAAATATGGTCATAGTGAAAGACTAATGAGTTAAATAAAATTTATTTTAAATCAAATTTTTGAATATAATTGGTTTTCGAAATTTAATATATAATTATGTATATAAATATTTGAAAGATATTAACATTACTGAGTTCATATTTTGAAAATGAATTTGATTATATTTACGTATTGATTAATAATAAACTGTGTTTTGATATTTGTAACTCATATTATCACATGAATTATCTAGTTAAGATAATCATTGCTTACTCGGTTGTCTAGCTCATTATTCTTATTTTACTATTTTTATAGATTTAGAGATTTAGCTTGACTTAATGATTTGATATGGGAGAACAAACTAGAGACAGATATTGATATTTTATTTTAGATTAAGATTTTTTGAAATTTGATATAAGATCATGAAATTTTATTTTGTAAAATATTTGATTTAATTATTTGAATAAAGTTGAACATAAATTATTTAAATTTTGTTCCACTATTACTTTATGATGTCGTGATGAGATGCCTTGCATGCTTATGGAGAGAATTCTTTATAAGTATACAGTAGTTACCATGACATCCAGCTCGCGATCTCAGATCGAAGGTGTGATAGTAACATATAATACTTTCATTAACTAATGAATCTATATCTATACCAATCTTCATCTTTGATAACTTCTTCATTTAAATTGGAAATACGAACATCAAAAAATTTTAGAGAGTATTATTGAATTGAGAATGTTCCTAACCAAATATGAATCATAATGATTGAAAAAATAAATGATAATATTTGAAATTAAATTACCTCCAGCATAATTTTTTATCTTTACTCTATTATTTTGAATCCATATCCCAAATAAAATTCAACGACATTCTTTTTGAATTGAAATCGGAATAAAAGTCCGGAGCACAAAAATATATAAAAGTCTTTATTATAGAATACAAACATACAACAACATAAATGCATCAAGGCCATAATAAAGTATTCAATAAAGATAAAAAGAAAATAAAGTACTTGCAATAATCTCTTTTCATAGGAACAAGATATGAAAAGTCATTTTACTTTAGTTTTTCTAATGTCAGTCCAACCCTAAATCGACCTCTAGTTAGACCAACAATATATCCAAATTGGATTCAAAAAAATAAACAAACTTCATATTTCAATCCAACCTTGGTCATTGATTTTTTGAGCCCAATTTGTGGGATAACACTAAACTAATTTAGCCCAATATGTCTTGATCAAATCCAAGTCCATAAGCAGATTATTTATTATTAAATCTTAAAATCAATTAGTAAATATAATCCATAATTTTAAATTTATTTTTCTATTATCAAATTTTTAAACCAAATATGTATGTATGTGTGTGTCTTGGATGTTGTTTGGACCATATATAATAAATTAAATATTTCTATATATTTCAGTATAAAATCCTAAATTTAATCATAAAAAATCATTTTTTTAATGAATTAGGATCATCTAATTAATACAATCTATTTTTTTTAATTTTGCAATATTTTTTCATAATAAATTAAGATATTTTACATATTTGTATATAAATTCTTAAAAAATTTATTTAAAAAATTATATTAAAATACAACACATTGACCTAAAAGTGCAATGGGTCAATCTAGCATCTGATGCTATAATGGGCTTAGTGATGGCAGTCAGATAATTTTTTTTGAATATTTATTTTATTTTAAATCCTAATAAGACTTGTTAAATAATATCCTATAAAATTTAGGATGAATTTGAAATTTAAAATTAAAATTTATTTCTTAGAAATCCATTTATCAAAGTGAATGAGAAGATTTGACCCGATAATATTCGGTTGTTCCAAGTGTTGGGGCAAATCAACCCCTGACTCTAACTCTACATCGATCGAATGAACATATTACTCTGACTCATAATTGATTGACCGACCGACAATCGACTATTATCGACTAACAACAAATGACTTGATCAACCTCCGACTGAAAATCATCGACGTATCCGAGTTACCGATCGATGCTCATTCAAACCTCTAAGACTATCGAATTATCAGTATCATCGATATATAGTCGGCTTATCTACTCAACATATCCAAACCGTTATGAATAGTTATCGACTACGTGTCACGGTCATTAGTGAGAATAAACGATTCACTAATTCTACAATTATGGTCCGATAATTTAGCATCATAAAAAGCAAGACCACATGCTCAACGGTTACATCAGAATCATTTATAAAAGGAGAGGTAAGTGAGCAGCATGAGTAAGATAATTCTGGGCTAAGACTCTGCTACATTTCACATTCTTATCTGCTGTTCACCAACTCCCTCTCTGACTTAAGCATTGGAGGGTCTCCATCGGATACAACTCTGGTCTATGAGAACTTTATCTTGCAGGTGCTCTTCATCGACGACAAGCGATAGAGAGTTGATCGCAACAGATTGACGTGCCAAGTAAGAGAAACGACCGTGAATGCCTTCTGTTTCTCCTTCTTCGAGCTCTTCAGGGGGTTCTACCCTCGAAGTTTCTCAGCAACGTCAGCTTGACGACTATGAATGCAAGTTTCAAAAAATTGATCGTCAGCTTGTCTGACTTCAAGTGAAAGATCAAAAGTCATCCAATGACTACAACTTCCACACTGCCCAACCTCTTTCTCGGTGCATCTTGAATGAATCAATTTTCTTTCAGTTCAAGATGCCACAGATGGAGTCATTCGATGGCTCCACCGACCCGATCAATCACTTGAAGAGCTATAAGGCTCTCATGATGATCCAGAAGGCAACCAATGCCCTCTTATGCATTGGCTTCCCAACAATCCTTCGAAAGACTGCTCGAGCCTGGTATTCCGGGCTTCAGTCGGAAAGTATTAATTCCTTCGAGCAGCTTGAGCATTCTTTTGTGGCCCACTTCAGCACTAGTCGAAGGTCGCCACGAACGTCCGATAGTCTCTTCTCAATCAAGCAAGGTGAGACAGAGATGCTAAGAAATTTTATAGCTCGCTTCAATACAGTCATGCTTGAGGTCAGGGACCTCAATGAAGATATAGCTATATCAGCCATGAAAAGATGTCTGAAGGGATCCAGATTTACTTACTCTCTCGACAAAACTCTCTCCTAGACCTATGCTGAACTTCTAAAGCATGTGTACAAGTATATTTGTGTGGATGAAGCTGCTTCTGACTGACGTCAAACAGATGAAAAAGGTCAGAAGAAGAAATAAAAGAAAAGTGAAGCTCCAATCGAATCAAGTAGGCTGATCACTGTCGTAGGTAGTCAAGAATAAAAACCAACCCAAACTATATAGATAGGATGAGTCGGGATCATTTTCATAGGGATTTAGGATGATTATCTTTTTTTTAAGAAAAAATAAAAAAAATTGATTGTAAAAGGATTAAAAAAATAGAATAGTAAAAATTAAATTAAAAGTATAAATTAATTTATGAAAGAAAATAAGTCAGAGAGATAATTTAAAAATTTCGAATCCATCCTGTAAATTAGATTTATTTATTTTTTTTATATTACAATATTAATTCTTGTGATTAGGATATTAGTATAGCTTATCTCTAAAAGGTATGGACTGTATCAGTAGATCATAGCTCGTCCTATTAGAGTATAAACTATCTAAATTTAATTACAAGATATAAGGTTTAATCTAATATACCATAATTTATCTCTCCTAGATACGTACCGTACCTAGGGATCACGATACATCAGTGAAGGGTATAGACTGTGTAGGCTAGATCAATATCTTAGAATAAAAAGATATAAAATAAAAGTATAATTTTATTGTATGAAAATTAAATACAAAAAAAAAAATAAAAATTTATTTACAGGCTTCATCATATTTCTGGATTGAAGAGATTTAGCCATGCATCAAGATCTTTAGCTCCATATTCATCCTTTCTCTTGGATCCCTAAACCTTTCTTATTTTTTTTCTTTAATTTTTCTTGCTTTTCCATTATTTTTTTCTCCTCTATACTCTTATTCCTGAATCTTCTATTTATAGGTAAATTTTTTATTTTTTTCTTGTAGCAAAAGGAGTCCTAAAATCCTTAAAATTTGTATAATACCCGTAGGAATTTTTCTGACCGTCGAATTGCACTTGGACCACCCAGATCTGATCAAAAATCAACGTTATACTCCTTATCAAGGTCGGGAACTCTGTTAGTCGTTCGATCGCATGCTTGATGGAATTTGGAGCATTGATCAGCGCAGTTGATTTCCTATTCAAAGTCGGGACGAACAACAGTTATTGGATTGAGCTATGGATTGAGTTTCGGCCGTCTAATCGTGGCCAAAAATTCTTCTTTTCAGCCGACAATGGATGTGGACCATCCGATCTCCCTTAGAATCATTTTAAGCCCTCAGATCATGCAAAAAACCTTCCGCGCACTTGTGAGCCGCACCAAACATCGCAAAACTGTTTCGATGGACCGCACCATTGCTTCTGTAGATCGAGCGGCCAGTCCACCATGCACCGAAGATAATAAATTTTATTTTTAAGGATATTTTTGCTTGATTTTCACTCTGATTTGTGCCTGAAAAATTTAAAAAAATATGCATTAAATTTTTCAATAATTCTTCATTCTTTTGGTTCTTAAATTGCTTGATTAACTCAACATCTATTTTTCATAAATATGCTCTAATTTTATATTTTTTTTAAATTATTTATTTTTATAAAAAAAATTAATTTATTTATGAAATTAAATTTTTAAGAAGATGTTAGTACCATAAATTATAAAAAATATTTTTAATAAATAAAAAAATATACGACTTATCACACCCTCCAACTTAAACTTTACTCATCCTCAAGTAAATAAAGAATTTTGAATTAAGTACTGTTTAACTTAAAATTTTAAATTTCATCAAATAATTTTATAAAGAGCCACTGATATTCAATAGAGCGTGAGTGAGGTATGTCATTAGAGTATTAATACTAATCAATGTGAGAGTTAAACTAAGAATAAATTAAATTTTTTTTGAATTTTTTCTAAATTATCCCTACTTTTATCTCCAAATCATTAATTTTTATATAGACAAGTATATTGTTACTTCCATCTTTTATTTATTGATTATTTTTTTTAACATTGTACCACTATTGAATATCTTAACCCCTTAAGCTTTCTATTTGATCCATGTAGTGAGTTTTCAACCAATGACTTCTGAACCAGATGACTTTAGGGCACTAGGTATAGAATACCTCTTGGACCTACTTGCTCGAATCAAATATGCTACGAGTTAAAACTAGCTTTACAACAAAGCTTCTTTGCCCTTTATATTTTTTGATGCGAAACTCAATGCTTGCTTAGGCAAAAAAGCCCAGTTACTCAGCATGAAGTACTTAGAAATTTTTTTTTCTTCTTTTTTTATATATAAAAAAATATATAGTTACCGTACACAAGTCTATAGGAAGTAAACTCTTCTTTGATGCTGGTAGAAAAAATTTAGAAATGCTCAAAGAAAACTAAGTTCTAAACTTAACTTTTTATTAAGTTTTCTTAATACTTGATCCCTCAATATCTCATAAATTCTCTGGTCTATACATCAATTTTCTTTTAAAAATACTTGATTTAACTCGATTTTTAAGTATAATCATTTGCTTAAATGCTAAATACTTAACTTACTTGAGGACTTAAAAAAATTTATATTATTCTCCCCCCAACTTAATCGATATTATCCTCAATAGAGTAGGAAAAATGAAAGGGTGCATAAAAAGAGAAAGAAAAGGAGAGATGTCATCTGATCCAGAAGTCTTTTCAAAATTGGTTCTCCCCCCCCCCAACTTAGCCAATATTATCTTCAAATCTCTATAAAAGATACAAAGCAAGACTCGATTAACCTAAACAAAATACAAAAGAAAGTAAAAGTAAAAGCTAAAACTGGGTTACCTCCCAAAAAGTGCTAAGTTTTAAGTCTTCCATTAGATCACATTTATTGACAGGTGCTTCCACATCGAGCGATCCATTATTCTTAAAAAAAATAAAGATCGGTTAAAATAAAGTAAAAAAAATTTGGGTTGCTTTCCAAAAAGTGTTAAGTTTCAAGTCTTTAGTCGGATCACATTTATTGACAGATGTTTTCACACAGAGCGATCCATTATTCTTAAAAAAATAAAGATCAATTAAAATAAAATAAAATAAAATTGAGCTACCTCTCAAAAAGTGCTAAGTTTACCGTCTTCAGTCAGACCATATTAATTCTACCTCACTTATTCTATATCAAATATTGGATTGACAAATTCAAGTGGATAAGATGAGTGAGGTGAATCAAGCAGGACATTAACATTCTGGACTTAAATTACTTCATTCAGAAAATTCATCCTTACAAGTGATTCGACAGATGGTTGCCATTATGGATGAACTCTCTGATCACTAGGTGAAGAAATTTCATAAACTATTTTAGATTCTTGATCTGACCAGAGATTACAGTTAAAATCTTCTTTTTTTAAGTCGATAGTCTCAAAGATCTCATTCTGAATCAGGTTTACATCAATGAATTGGTCCTTTTTGTTTTCAAGATTAAAAATATTAAGATCAATAGTCATGTTTCTAAATGAGAGCTTCATGAGTCCATTGCGGCAATTAATTAGGGCATTAGTGGTTGCTAAAAATGATCTTCCTAAGATTACTGGGATGTGACCTTTTGGATTAATCACTAGTTCAGTCTCGAGGATCACAAAATCCACAGGGTAAATGAAATTACTGATCTTGATTAACACATCCTCCATAACTCTTTTGGAGACCCTCACTGATCAATCTGCCAATTGCAATATAATTTCTGTAGGCTTTAATTCTCCTATCTTCAATTTTTCATAGACTGAATAAGATAAGATATTCATACTAGCTCCTAAGTCTAATAAGGCCCTATCAATGATGGTTTCCCCAATGACACAAGAGATTGTCAGAGACCCTAGATCTTTGTACTTAACAGACATGTAGCTCGGTAGATATGAGCTCACACTGACCGTCAAGAAGGTTTTTTTGGAAATATTGGTGGTCTTCTTCTTTGTGCATAGGTCTTTGAGGAATTTGGCGTATGTGAAAACTTGTTGGATCATATCTAGTAGAGGGATATTTACTTTCACTTATTTAAATATATCTAAGATTTGATCCATATGGGCTGAATGTCTGTTGGACCTGAGTCTATTTGAAAAAAGAGCTACAGGATCAGTGGATGATGTCTCGAATTGCTTAAATCCTGAGGTGGATTCGATAAGTGGTTTGGATGGTTTGTTAATCTCTGTTGACTCCTTAGATTTATCTGGCTCCTTAGACTCGATCTGATCGATCACTTGCTCATAAGATGGTTTAGATAATGGATCATCTTGGTCTTCAGCTGTACCGACATGGTTGTCTATTTATTTTTCAGACCTTAAGGTATAAATTATATTTAATTGATTGATCTGAGCTCCTAGTTGTGGTTCTTGATTGTTCTGGGTCCTAGGATTAGCCTCAGGTTGACTCGGTAGTTTACCTTTTTTTCTTACACTCACAGTCATGGCTAATTGACCTAACTACATCTCTAAACGGGCAATAGCCTGGGTGTTAGAAGTTAAAACCTGGCCCGTGGTCTGCATGAAGTTGTTTAGTATAGTGTTGGTGCTAGCAGCCGATTTTGCTAGGATATTTAGACTCTTTTTTAGCGAGTTAAGCCTTTGATCGTTACTAAAACCTGATGGGTTATTTGATGATTGAGTGAATCTGGAGTTGGGCTAAATGAAGGCAGGTCTATTTGAGTTTGACCCTTATGATCAAGAAAAATTGAGGTGGTTCCTCCATCCTGAATTGTATGTTGGTGCGTAGGGGTCATTTGTGAGTCTTTAATAGGCTGCATTCACATGTGCTACTTCATTCTCGATTGGACCCATCAAGAAAGGACATCCTTCCATTGTGTGGTCTATGGCATTACACCCATTGTAAGTGGATGTTGCAACTTGATTCACTTGGGTGTGTTCCTTGAGTTGTAGGGCCTCTATCCTATGAATCAAAGATATAAATTTAGCCTCTTTAGCTAGGGAAGGTTGAACTTGATATACACTCCCTCTTGAAGGTGCGAGTCTATCGGATTTCCTAATAATCTTCCATTGTAGGCTCTTTTCTACTAGGTCCACTAAAAATTACCAGACTTCTATAGGCTCTTTGTTCATGAATTAATCTTGACACGTTGATTTTAACATGATTTTAGAGTTTGGATCTAGTTCTTCATAAATGATTTGACACAGCCTCTAAGTTTCTATTGCATGGTGTGGGCATTAACTCAAAAAGTTCTTAAAACAATCAAAGCACTTCCAAAAAAACTCACCAGGTAATTGAAAAAATTGATTAATTTCATTCCTAAATTTGGTAATCTTATGGTGTGGAAAAAAATTTTTAGGACCACTTTAACAAAACCCTCTCATGATGTTATGGATTGGTTAGGAAGACTGTATAACCACTTTTTGGCACTATCTTTGAGGGCAAAGTTGATCAACCTAAGTTTTACAGCATCCTCAGTGAGTTGTTGAAGCCGCATCGTGGCGCATACTTCTTCAAATTTCTTCATAAAAATGTATGCATCCTCGATTCTAGTAAATTTGGAAAGCATATTTATGATCCGAGGTTTAATTTTAAAATTGACATCAGTTTGTGGCAATCAGATACATGAGGGCCGGGCTGATCCAACTGGATAGCAAAGGTCTTTCAGTATCCGAGGTTTATGTTCGAATTCACCCATGGTGGGCTTAAGGTCTACTGGACTCGATGTAAAGTTTAGATCTATTCTCACTAATCGATCAGATATCCTTATCCAATAAGAAATTTGAGAATTTTTAGTTATTTTTGTATTTTTTTTTCTTAAGAGAAGAGGAAAGAGAGATAGATAAGAAGAGAATTCTAAAGATGAGAACCTAAAGAGTCTTAAATCTAAAGATAATAGAGAAGAGTATTTTAATTAGGATTAATGGTTGTAGGTTAGTAATCAAGTTATGCAGTCAATCCTAGTTAAGGGTAACCCTAGATCTAGACAGCTCCTAACTGTCAAGGTTGCTTTTGAGTACTCTAGGTAAAAGACTAGCCACTCAACTGGCCAGGCAAATATAAGGTTAGTAGGAGTCCCTCTATTATTTTTCTTAGACACCAACTGAGTTGGCCAGATAAATGAATGGAATCAATTAAATAACCACCTTTCTTAGGACGTAGTCTCTGAACCACTTTTCTAGATACCAGTCAATCTAACTAACCCTAACCCGATACAACTCTTAGGATCCCTTGTCCTATTGAGCTTGAGAGTCCTTAGGGGCCAATGTCTAATTGATTTGAGGTTAAGGTTTAGGTGAATGCAATATGTAGGATGGTGGTTTGTGGACCAAAAAAAGATGATAAAATTTTCACCTTATTTTTTTTAGGGTTTGTGCCCTTAAGATGTTTTATGAAATTATGTAATGCAAGAAGAAAAGGTGGCCAGATTTGATAGTTAGTTAAGAGTAAATTGATTTGTTTCACTTTTTAAGTTTTGTGATTAAGTATCTAATTTCCTAAGTAGATTATGAGGTGTCAATGTAGAGATTTTTTTTTTGGAAAGAAAGTAAGTTTGACCAAAGAACTAAGCAAGTTAGAAATCAAATAAAAAGAAACTAAGAATAAGATAAAAAAAAATTTAAAAAAATAATCATGCCTAGATCTCCGACAACGACGTCCAAAATTTGATCACTGTCGTAGGCGGTCAAGAATAAAAACCAACTCAAACTATATAGATAGGATGAGTCGGGATCATTTCCACAGGAATTTAAGATGATTATCTTTTTTTTTAAGAATAAATAAAAAAAATTAATTATACAAGGATTAAAATGAAATAGAACAGTAAAAATTAAATTAAAAGTATAAATTAATTTATGAAAGAAAATAAGTTAGAGAGATAATTGAGGAACTTCGAATTCACCATACAAATTAAATTTTTTTTTGTTGTAATATTAATTCTTATGATTAGGATATTAGTATAGCTTATCTCTGAGGGGTACGAATTGTATCAGTAGATCACGACTCATCTTATTAGAGTATAAACTATTTAAATTCAATTATAAGATATAAGGTTTAATCCAACATACTACGATCTATCTCTCCTAGATACGTATCGTATCCAGAGATCACGGCAAGTCAGTGAAAGGTATAGACCGTGTAAACTAGATCAATACCTTAGAATAAAAAGATATGAAATAAAAGCATAATTTTATTATATTAAAATTAAATACAAGAAAGAAAATAAAACTATGTTTGCAGATTCCATCGTATTTCTGGATTGAAGGGATTTAGCCACCCATCAAGATCTTTAGCTCCATATTCATCCTTTCTCTTGGATCCCTAAACCTCCCTTATTTTTTTCTCTAATGTTTTCTTGCTTTTCCACTATTTTTTTTCTCTCTACTCTTATTCCCGAACCCCCAATTTATAGGTGAATTTTTCATCTTTTTCTGGTAGCAGAAGAAGTTCTAAAACCCTTAGAATTCGTATAATACCCATAGAAATTTTTTTGGCCATCGAATTGCACTTGGACCGCCCAAATCTAATCAAAAATCAACGTTATACACCTTATCAGGGTCGGGAACTTTGTCAGCCATTCGATCACGTGCTTGATGGAATCTGGAGCATTGATCAGCACAGTTGATTTTCTATTCAAAGTCAGGACGAACAACAGTCGTTGGATCGAGCTATGGATCGAGTTTCAATCATCTGATTGCATCCAAAAATTTTTCTTTTCAATCAGCAACGAATGTGGACCGTCCGATCTCTCTCAGAATCATTTTAAGCCATCAAATCATGCAAAAAACCTTCCCCCCGCTTGTGAGCAGTGCCAAACACCATGAAACTATTCCGGTGGACCGCGCCATTGCTTCTATGGATCGAGCGATCGGTCCACCATGCACCGAAGGCAATAAATTTTATTTTTAAGGATACTTTTGCTTGATTTTCGTATCAATTTGTGCCTGAAAAATTTTAAAAAATATGTATTAAATTTTTTAATAATTTTTTATTATTTTGATGCTTAAATTGCTCAATTAACTCAATATTTATTTTTCATAAATATGTTCTAATTTCATATTTTTTTAAAATTATTTATTTTTACAAGAAAATTTAATTTATTTATGAAATTAGGTCTTTAAGAAGATGTTAGTACCATAAATTATCAAAAATATTTTTAATAAATATAAAAATATATGACTTATAATAGGCCGACTGTCAATAAGCGAGCTTTACCTCGAAGACTGAGTTTGAAGTCGAACTATGGTAAGTATGACTCCTATACTACTCTTTCTACTTCTCGTGCGCAAATCCTGATAGAGATCGAAGGAGCAGAATACTTACGACACCCCCACCAATGAAAGCACCATCGAGAAGTCGAGACAGGAAGAAGTATTGTCGGTTCTATTGTGATCACGGTCATGATACCGAATAGTGCATCCAGCTCAGGGACGAGATAGAAGTCCTGATCCGATGAGACTACTTTGGAAAGTTTTGAAGGGATCAACTGACTCAACCTCCTGCTGATTGACAATCTCAACCACAAATTGAGGAGACTATCAACAATCGACTGATGTGGAGTGATCAACATGATCTTCGGATGACCAAATTGGGGGGCAACTTTCGAAAAAGAGTCGGCAAAGAAACAATGACTCGATAATGTAATTATTTTTTTGAAAGAAGATGTTCGGAGAATTCAAACTGTCCATGATGATGCTGTCATTGTCTCGACAACGATAGCTAATTATGATGTAAAAAAAAAATTTGTAGATAATGAAAGCTCGACGGATATTTTATTTTACTCGATTTTCTCTCGAATGTGACTACCGACTGATTGACTTAGAAGGATCTCGATATCATTGGTCGGTTTCACAGGAGATGTAGTCACTGTGGAGGGAGAAACCACTCTTCCTTTAATCACAGGAACTGAACCACAACAGAGCACTGTTCTCTTGACATTCACGGTTATCCGAGTTCCTTCGGCTTATAATGCCATACTCGAATGATCTGGTCTTAATTCTTCGAGAGCAGTGGTCTCGACATATCATTTACTGATTTGATTTTCGATAAAAAATAGAGTCAGAGAGATGCGTGAAAATCAACAACTTGTCTGATGCTGCTTCTTAATTTCTATACAAAATAATCAACCTGAAGACTCTTTATCCGTTGATAAATTAGACCAAAGAGAGAATGAAGAAAGAGGTGAACTAGCCGAACAACTAATTTCCATCCCATTAAAAGAAGAAGATCCTGAGAAGACGATCCAAATTAGATTGCAGCTATCTGATCCGAAGTGGCAGTAATTAATAAATCTACTGAGGGCAAATACTGACGTTTTTGCTTGATCGGCAACAGACATGTCAGGAATTCCTCTGGAAGTAATAACTCATTGACTCAATATTGACCCGAAGGTCAAACTGATGAGACAGAAGAAAATACCTTTTACTCCTGAAAGGCAGAAAGTCATTGATGAAGAGATCGACAAACTCTTTGCAGCTGATTTTATTAGAGAAGCTACTTATTTTGATTGGCTCGCCAATATAGTGGTGGTGAGAAAGATCAATGGAAAATAGAGAATCTGCATCGATTACCTAAATCTGAATGAAGCTTGTCTAAAGGATAGTTTTTTTTTACCAAAGATTGATCAACTAGTTGATGCAACTTCGGGACATCAACTCTCAAGTTTCATGAACGTCTTTGTAGGCTACAATCAGATTCGAGTGGCATGCGAAGATAAGGAGCATATGGCCTTCATAATCGATAAAGGCATTTGCTGCTATAAAGTAATACCCTTCGGTTTAAGAAATACTAAAGCCACATATCAACGGCTAGTCAATAAAATCTTCAAGACACAAATCGGATAAAATATGAAAGTGTATGTGGATGATATGCTGGTGAAGAGCCCTCAAACTACTGATCATGTTTGAAATCTAAAAGAAGCGTTCAGCATACTTCGACGACATCAGATGAAGCTGAACCTAACAAAGTGTATGTTCGGAGTAACTTCTGAAAAGTTTTTTGGATTTTTTGTATCCCAACAAGAAATTGAGGCCAATTCTAAGAAAATAAAGGCCATCATCAACATGAAACATCCAAGCTCAAAAAAAGAGATACGATAGCTCAATGAAAAGATCGCTGCACTCAGTCGATTCATATCAAGGTCGGTAGAAAGGTGCTTGCCTTTCTTCAAAATTTTAAGGCAAACAAAAGACTTCTCATGGTCAGATGGGTGCCGACAGTCCTTCGAGGATCTAAAAAAATATCTTGCTTTTCCATCATTATTTACAAAATCAAAGGTCGGAGAAATTTTGTATCTCTACTTGGCGACATCGATGGAGGCAGTTAGTTCGGTGCTTGTTTGAAAGGATGAAAATCAGATTCAATGACCAATCTACTATACTAGCAAGATGCTTCACAATCTTGAAGTGAGATATTCAAAAGCAGAGAAAATGATCTACACTCTAATTATATCATCGCAACAACTTCGCCCATACTTTCAAGCACACCTCATTGTTGTCTTGACAAATCAGCCATTGAAGGCAATCTTGTACCGACTTGATACAACGGGTCAAATGGTAAAGTGGATAATAAAGCTTGATAAATTTGATATACAATATCACCCACATCCATCAATGAAGGTGTAAGTTTTGGCCGACTTCATCATCGAATGTACAAAATCTGATAATAAATCTGAAGATGAAGCTGATGACAAAATAAAACAGGCTACGACTCCTGAACCCGACTCGATGTCGGTATGGGTGCTACATATTGATGGAGCATCTAATGTATAAGACAGCGGAGCTGGTCTCATTGTCATAAATTTTGAAGGAGTTATAACAGAATATGCCATTCGATTCAATTTCAAAACTTCGAATAACCAAGTTGAATATGAAGCACTCTTAGTCGGCTTAAATATTACTAAGGAGCTTGATGTCAACAGTCTGAAGATCTTCACCGACTCACAACTGATTGCTGGATAGGTTAAGGGCGAGTTTGAAGCTCGAGACCCTATTATGATGAAGTATCTTCAAAAGATGAAAGATCTAACTTTAATATTAAAGTATTTTGAAATCTTTCACATCCCAAGGATAGAAAATGCTCAAGCCGATGTATTTTCGTGACTCGCAACTTCTTCTTTCAATTCACTGGGTCGGATATTTGTCAAATATCTCGAACAGTCGAGTATCGATAAAGTCGATGAAGTACTACAAATTATTGATGAACCAAGCTAGATGGATCCGATCGTCCGGTACTTGACTGATCGTACTCTCCTTATGGATCTCTTAGAAGCCAAACGACTCAGATGGATGGTCTCTCAATATATTTTAATAAATGATCATCTATATAAAAGATCATTCTCTCTCTCCTTACTGAAGTGTTTGGGACCGACAGATGTCGATTATGCACTCAAAGAGGTTCATGAAGGAATTTGTGAAAATCACTTTGGGGGTAAAGCTCTAGTTTACAAGGTCCTACGACAAAGATATTATTAGCCCATCATGAAGAAAGATACAGCTGAACTTTTTCGAAGGTGTGAACTATGTCAGAAATATACAAATATACAACACCAACTGACAAGTCAATTAACATCAATTATCGCACCATGGCCTTTTGCACAATGAAAGATTGACATACTTGGTCCTTTCCCTCCGACATCTGGTCAGAGAAAGTTCATAGTGGTCACCATCGATTACTTCACCAAGTGGGTGGAAGCTGAACCTCTGGCATAAATCACTGAGAATAAGATGGAAGACTTCATTCAAAAATCAATCATATGCAGATTCAGTTTACTACACACATCATCACTGACAATGATCAGCAATTCGACAATCAAAACTTTAAAGAGTTTTGTGTGAAGTTTCACATTATGCAAAACTCACGTCAGTCAGCCATCCACAATCTAATAGAGAAGTGGAGGTAACCAACCAAACAATTCTGCATAGACTCAAAACTAGGATGAATAAAGCTAAAGATCTTTGGGTAGAAGAACTATATCCAATCTTATGGGCATACTGAACGACTCCTCGTATATCAACGAAAGAATTATCATTTAATTTAGCTTATCGAACAGAAGCGATGATCTCACTTGAGATCGAATTACCATCAGTAAAGATAGAACAATATTGTAAATTGAGTAACTTAGAATGTCGGAGAGCCAATTTAGATCTATTTTCAGAAGTCCAATAGTAAGCTCAAGTTTGGATGGCAGCCTATCGGCAAAGGATAGCCTGATATTATAATATATAAGTTAAACCGAATATCTTCCATCCTGGAGATCTGGTCCCAAGGAAAGCAGAAGTCTCAAGACCTCTCGACCAAGAAAAGTTATCTCCGAACTGAAAAGAATCTTACAGGATAATCGAAATACTTAGACCGAGTGCATATCGCCTAGAAACTCTTGAGGGATCAGCCATTCCTTGAATGTGGAATGCTGACAACCTAAAGATGTACTATCAATAAAACTGTTCGCATGTACAGTATTCAGAATGAAATATTGAATTTTAGAATCACACAAAGTGATGGATGGTCAATTTCTATTGACTATATTTTGATTTTTCATTATAAAAATCAACATATCAATTATACTTTGGCTTTCATTGTAAAAGCCATAATACCGACTATCTCGATATCGAACATATTTCGACTTTCCACTATAAAAGCTGATCAAAGTTGAAAGACTATTATACCGACTTAGACTTAACTAAGCAGAATGTTGTGCCAATACAATCCAAATCAAATTGAAATTATACCGATTCGGCTAGGTCGATCGAAGGATATTCGGCTTGCCATTGATTATCAAATAACCTGATGTACTAAATCTGACTAAGGTCAGATGAAGGATATTCGATTTATTATCGCTTATCCTAATACTTAAGTACGTCAATAGATGTTCGACTAACGAAGGAATCCTATAATTACTATCAGATGTTCGACTTGTTGGTCAATATTTGATAATTAAAAAATAATACTACGATATTACAGATATACAAAGAAAGAGTATACTTGAAAATTTTTTTCATTCATTCATTGAAAAGAAAATTACAAAATTGGACCGAAGTTCGATTACAAAATTTTGAGTACAAAAAGAAAATAAAAATTTGCACCGATCATCAGTCGTTATGTCCATCTCTTTACTCTGATGTAGCATCAGAAACTTGAACAACTTCTGGTGCTGTCGGTGCTCCATCTTCGGTCGGTGCGGCTTCTTCAGCAGCTCCATCTTCCAGGACAGGAGGGATGATGCTGCTCAAGTCAAGATCTGGATATAATTTTCGACCATATCTCGGCCATCCTCGTACCCAATATAATAAGAGGCGAATCCACCTTCGAGGATCTCTTTTTTGAACTCTTCAAAATTTTTGAAGTTCTCGATGGCATGGTTCAGAGCCTCTCTTGCCGACTCTGCTTCCGCTCTCGCCATCTCTGCGTCAGCTTTTGCAGAAGCTGATTCATTATCGGCCAGTGCCAACCTTTTCAGGGTGGCCCGATGTCTTCCACGTTCGGTTGCCGCCTAAAGTTGTTCAAGGGTAGCTGCCTTTTAGGCATTGGCGGCCGCCACTTTATCCATCCATGTCCGACAGAAGTTAGCAACCTTCCGGTAGCGACCTCTAAGTCGAACATATCGTGTGCCAAGTACAAGTAGAAGATAAGTCGGGTCAGATAAAAAAAAAAGGCTACAAAGAAAAACTTACCCCGAGCATCAATGGGTAGAAAGAGGAGAACATCTCGACGATGGTCCTATTCTTTCTTTTCTCCCGATCAGTCGGGAGAAGAGCAGCTTCGATGAGCCACTTGGCCGATGCTGGATTGGCCAAGGCCGACTCATCCTCAGAAACTATGATGTCCAAGTGAACAGTGTAACCCATCGATGATCCGTCGTCTGTCGAAGTCACCGATACCTTTTTTCGATCTCCTGTCGGTAGCCCCGCACTTGAAAATGTGGAGAAATTCGAGCTTGACTGCGCTCGAGAGGGTTCCATTGGAGGAACCACTGGTGCGGCCATCGATTGGTCCGGCTCGGCCGTGACTTCTGTATTGGCTCGAACCTCATTTGGTGGAACTGCCGATGGTGTTACGACAGCTCCGTCTTCTTCTGCCACCCCACCCTCCACAAACGACACTTCAGGGAGCACTGTCGGGGCTGACAGTGCCAAAACCAGCTCAGGAACCGATGCCGACGGTACGTCAGATTCCCTTACTGATGGAATAGGAGTCCGACCCTTCTTCAGTGGTCGAGAAGGTCCAACCTTGGATGTTGCCCTCTTTTTGACAGCATGTTGACGAATATCGGAGGCCGATACTCGCATCCTCGACTACGTAACTGCCATCAGAACAAGAAGTTAGTACAATTTAGAAATAAATAAAATAATAATGAAAGTGATTGACTAGGCTATACCTAAGGTGGTGACCGAACTAAGACCGGCATCGTAGAGAACTTGTTCAGTCATCAGCTCTCTCTGTAGTGGGACCATCGTCCTTCGATCGGTGAAAGTCT
Organism: Elaeis guineensis; assembly: GCF_000442705.2. Lineage (NCBI taxonomy): Eukaryota > Viridiplantae > Streptophyta > Magnoliopsida > Arecales > Arecaceae > Elaeis > Elaeis guineensis. Next base: position 107,797,477 of record NC_025997.2, on the reverse strand, counting down.
TTCCGATCGTCGATCTCCACCCGACTGCTTTCGTTGGGGCTGGTCCTCGGATCACCCCAGCGCGAAGGGAAGCCTCAGGGAAGAGAAAAAGCAACAAAAAAGAATTGATTCTTCCATTCGTGAATAGACAATGAAAGATCGGTGATGAAGGAAAGACCTTTTTTTGGGTTGAAAAGCCACCAACCCCTGGCTTTAGGATGGGATGGAGAATAAAAAAGGTACAAAAAAAGAGAAGGACAAGGCTCGATCGGTATTAATCAACACAACAAAGCAAAGCTAATTATAAGCTGGATCGAGTTCGGTGCTAGCTGAGCGAGGCAAAGACCATAATAGTCGAGCAAATTTTGGACGAACTTCGGAATAGAAAATCGAAAATCCACCCGAAAGTCTTCGACATAGAAGGCCACCTGACCTGGAGGAGAAGAATTCACCCGATCATCGACGTCAGATGCAAAGAGTTGATATTGCTCTGGGATATGATATTATTTCTGGAGCCGTTCAACATTGGGTTCAGATAGTGAAGAAGCCTCCACTTTCGGATCCGAGGTGGAGTCATCGGTCGGATTTTCTAATCGACTATCTCGAAAAGAAGAAGCCCTAGCCATGGAAAAAGAAGACTAAATAGACCAAAAAAGGAGATGGACCAAAGAAGGAAGGACGAAAACACTTAACCTGAAAGCTAAAAACAAAAAGGTGGAGAAAGAACCCTGAAATCTTCTGATGCTGGGCCACCTTCCAGCAGAGTTTCTGCAGTAGAGGATGAAGACAAAATGCAAAGTAAAAGTTTGGCCGAAAGTGACCCTATATATATAGGATCCCTCAACGGCCAAGATGTAAGCAATCAAATTGGAGTCTCATCAGATGATGACACATGGCAATATCTGGATTGACCATTGGTCAGACGGTTCGACGGATCTACTCTTAATCGTGCCATCTTACCGTCATTCACGTGAACAGCTCCGATCTAATAATATTTGGACATGTGGCCAAAATCTACTAGTCAGAATCGTATTATCCGACGTCGAATTATTTTTCTGAAACGACGTCTGATACAGATGTCCAATACCGAATTGTCCTATCGATATGACAGTCCAATAATGATTTTGCAGCCACCCAAATGACAAAACAGTCGAAGAACTTTCATATTTCAAAAAATCCATAAAGGACAATAACTGAGTCGGCGCTCAAGATAGTACGTGACGACTCCCTTCATCCAACGTGATAAATCATGTGATAATATACACATCGGACCACCTTGGACTTGAGAGTGGGGGGCAACTGTTGGGGCAAATCAACCCCCGACTCTGACTCTACATCGATCGAATGAACATATTACTCCGACTCATAATCGGTGGACCGACCGACAGTCGGCTATTATCGACCCACAATAAATAACTTGATCAACCTCCGACCAAAGACCATCAGCGTATCCGAATTATCGACTGATGCTCATTCAGACCTTTGAGACTACCGAATTATCAGTATCATCGACATATAATCTGCTTATCTGCTCAACATACCCAAACTATTATGAACGATTATCAACCACATGTCATGGCCATTAGTGGGAATAAACGACCCACTAATTTCATAATTATGGTCTGATAATTTAGTGCCACAAAAAGCATGACCACATGCTCCATATTTATATCAGAATCATCTATAAAAGGGAAGGTAAGTGAGCAGTACGGGTAAGGTGATTTTGGGCCAAGACTCTGCTACATTTCACATTCTTATCTGCTGTTCACCAACCTTCTCTCTGACTTAAGTATCGGAGTCTCCCCACCGGACACAACTCTGGTCTGTGAGAACTTTGTCTTGCAGATGCTCTTCACCGACGACAGGTGATAGAGAATTGGCCGCAACACCAAGCATCCTACCCAATTAAGACTCCAAAAATGGAAAAGAGCTATTTATCTCTTTTTCTTTTCATTTCATTTTCTTTTTCAGAGATATATGGGAAAGGAGAGCACTTAGGACTCGTTTGGTTGACAGAAGTGGAGGGAGAAAGGGGTATTTTCTAGAAATGTGGGAAAGGAGAGCACTTAGGACTCGTTTGGTTGATAGAAGTGGAGGGAGAAAGGGGTATTTTATTTTCTAGAAAATGCATAAGAGGTATTTTATTTGGTCGGAGTTTTAAGGGGAGAGAGACTGAATTTTGTTCTTTTCTTAGAAAAATAATTCTTTTCACGAACTAGTCCTTGGAGAAAGATCAGAGGGCTTTTTAGGTTCCAATTGGATTTACATAGGATTTTGTACGAGTTGCAGCGGTGTGAGTTGGTTCTTTGTGGTTTTGAGAGTTTACTCTTTGGTATAAACATGATATTTTGTAGGGTTTGGGGATTCTGATCGCAAGGATCTTCTTTGCCATGCTCACAATGGCATCCTGTCTGCCTCTCGTGCCTCCATCGTTGCCATGGACAGCCGTTCCATCTTTGCCATGCTCGCTATGGTCGAGGGCATTGGCGCCTTAACTGTGATCCGATCTTAACTCGACCTGAGTCACCGTCAGACCGGTTCGGTTCAGCAAAAGCAGAAACGAAACCGAAAGTTTAGCAGCGGTCCGCAGTAGGAAAACTGTTTGCTTGGTATCTATTTCTAATCGCCCTTGTCTCCCTTCTCTCCCCCCATCACGCCGCCGCCAGAGAAGGCAAATCCTAATCCCAAGCTCCGGCCGTGGGATCGAGACTCGAGACTTCGAAGAGGAGGAGAAGAAGACGCCAGATATCGGCGTCTCAAACTCATCGCTCCAGTCACACTCTTAAAACCCTAGCACCGAGGAGATCTCCTCCATACACCTAGGTGAATAGTCTCCTCCATAACGTTAAAATTCTCCTCTCTTTTGCTCTTTATCATGCTTTAGAGCAGGAATAGCTTCACTGAGGCGGAAATTAACGTTTTTTTTTTTTTCTTTTTTTGCTGAGATGCCGGGGTTTTGTTGATATTTTATTGGGTCTAACTGCAAGAAATTTTTTTTTTCTCTGATTTTTTTTATTGTTATGTGATTTTTTTTTAGGTCCCCGCGTGGATGTGATTTTTTTTAAATTGGTTTCCAGTGTTTTTTTTTTTTTTTTTTTAAATTTAACAGACATCATCTGATTTAGAATTTATGCAGTTGTCTGCTGTTTCTTGGATTTCTGTGCGTTAAGATTTGTATAAAAGAGACGCTTTCTGTGTTCAGCTGACAAGTACAGGTCTTATATTTGTGTGTCTATACTGTTGGAGGCATTTTTGCTTATACTTCTGCTCTTATTGTTTCCATGTGGTCTATCGTATGCTCTTATTGTTGTAAGCGAACAATCCCTATCCACCCCCGCCCCTCCTCAGCAACAAACAATAAATAAATAAATAACATACATACTGCATGCATATATATATATATATATATATATATATATATATATATATATATATATATATATACATAATGTATTGGAATGGATGGATGGATTTCTATATCTATATATACATATCTGACAAGTCTCAAGCCAAAACTGTTGCCACCCCTGTAAATGACATCATGGTTGTCACCCCTCCCCTATGGATAGTTTATATAGTTATTGTGGGAATGTTAATTATTGTGGGAACATAGTTGTCTGATGAAATGTGTGAATCATTCCTGCTGGATGGCTTGTTTTAAAGAACAAAGGATATGGTTAAGTGTGAAGGCAAGATGGTAAGTTTCATTAAGAGCTTGCCTGTTACTTATAAAAAAAGTCATTTAGGGCTTGCCCATTGCTTACCAAAAAAAAAGAAAGTGCTTTGTGGTGACGGGAGGTGATAATCTTAAGAATATATACCAGTTGAAAAGAAGTATTGTTAATGTGGGTTGAGCAATGGTAAATCTCTAAAGGAGAAAGATGGTGCCTTTTCTTCTAATGGAGGATTCCCAAAGCATCAGCAAATCATGATTTTCGAACTAGAGCATGTTCTATTCTACCAGTGAAAAGCAAAAGTTTGTAGAGCTTTCATGAGGCCAGAAGTATCCAGAGGATCTTCAAGTTATATATTTAGACAATTTCTCTTTAGAGAGAATCTTGAAAATTTAGATTTCCTGCAGAAGATAAGATTGGCATTGTTGGAGAAAAGAGAGGCATCTTCAGGTGAAGAACATGGAGAGTCTATGAGCTTACTTGCACTACAATAACAGGCACTTTAGTTGATTAATACCACTTTAAGGGGCATCTTCACAAAAGGTAGAAAAGAATTCTGAAGTTGGCTTAAAAAAAAAAAATCTGGCCAAACTGATGATTCTCAGAAAGAGATTGTGTTCTTTTTCTTTTGGAAAAGGGCAAAATAGATATTAAGTTCAGTAAGAGGTAAATCTAATTTGAACTTAAGAGGAGGGGTTGCCATGGCATGCAAAAAAGGCCTGGGTTCTGTTTATAGGGAATGAGAGATCGAGGAATCTCTGCAATACTCTTAAGAAAAAAAAAGACCAAAGTGGTGATTCATGGCTTATATGACGAGGAAACAGGAATCCTCTTATTTACAACTTGGTGCTGGGTTTCTTGCAATCAGAATTTGGCATCACACAGATATGGGCTCACATGTAGGATCCAGAAGGCTATTTTCAGAATTCTTAATAGCAGCGATGGGCTTATGCTAGCTGTGATTAAGAATTATACAGGCCAAGACTTAGCCTTAGTGCTTATGTTAGAGAAAGCAAGGGGCTAGTTGAAATTCTAGAGAGATGGTTATGTAATAGGAATGTGGAAAAGAGAGGGGTTCTTCACAGGTTTTTCCTACATTGCTTTAGCTGTAATATAAGGTACCCTTTTCTTATGATTTTTCTGGAGGGAGGTGTTCTTCAATGAAAGAGGTTATTTCCTCTGATGTTAAAAGAATTCAGCAGTTTCTATTTATGTTCTTGTTCTTATGGTTTATTGGTCTTTTGCATGACTGAAGCCATAAGGCATCATTCATTTGCATGGCTATGTTTCATAACAGCATAAATATCAAAGGTAGGTCATTAACTAAGAATGCAAACAAGTCAGTTTAAAGCAAGGTTTGTTATCTCAGTATCGGACCTCATACTGATAAAATCCTATTATAGTGTTGGTATGTAGTTTAGTACGGTATGGTATTGCCAGTATGAGGTGGTACAATGTACTGGTATGATACATCCCGTACTATCTAGTATGGGGCAGTATAGCAAACCATGGCTTAAAGGAAGAGTCAAATCCAAAAGAATATTGTGATCGGATATAACCTTGAACCTGAACCTAGTAGAGAGGTTTATCTTTTTCCAGATTCAAACCCAAACTGAACTAATATGCTGGTTTGGTTAGCTTGAGTATTTCTTTCACTTACAAACCATGAGAAAGCGAAATGACATTTGTTGATATAAAACTAAAAATATGGTATGTTGTTTTACTTTTATCCACACAAACACACATTACATCACATCTCATGTATGTTTATTTGGGAGTATATATGCAAAATTTATATATGCTGAATACTTTTGAGCAAACTACTTGGTTATTAAGTATGGACCTGACAACAGCCAGCTTGGGTCTGAATAACAAATTGGATGATGCATGCTAGGTCCAGAACCTATTCCAAAAGCCTCTTAAGTCTAAATTTTGGATGCCTTTAGCTTAACATCATATACCCATTTGAGTTGCCTTTTGGATTAAAAGAATTTCATTGATCTCAAACTTTCATTGTCTTGTTTACATCCCATTGAGATTTTTTGCTCTTCTCCCTCATACAGTGCGCGTTCACTGAGACTAGATATAGATTGTTTTACCTTGAACATGTTGGGTTTAATACTACATAATAAATCAGAAGACCGATTATGTATGGCTTTTTCTGGCAAGTGTGCATCATATGAGTTGTTTATAGTTAATTCTTGGACACAAAGTAATCTTTCCTGGTTGCATATTTGGCTACTGGTCTCCCCCATATGTAATCTAGTGCTTTCTGATACCTCATGTTGAAGAATTGATAGCATTTAGAATGGGTGCTTGTAAACATGTAATGTTTTAAAATGTGCATGCTTTGGTGTTGCCTTTGATATCAAGCAGATTTTCTTGAAAACTTTGATATTCTTTAGTGTATCCAGTGGTTTATGTTTGTTTTTTGTTTGCAAGTATTAATGTGCCATTGTATGTTGTGATGCAGGCTCCATTTGTTCTGCTTTTTGGAAGCAAGCATTAGTAAATCTTTTTGCTAATCATGGCTACCTTCGCTAAGCCAGAGAATGCTTTGAAGCGTGCTGAGGGTAGGTGATTTTTTATTCTCTCTCTTTTCTGCTGATGCTGTTAATCTGTTTCAATCTAACAATTGCCAGTTTCTTCAACTTATTCTTTGGGCATCTGTAAGGGGCATTGCTAAGAGTTTTATGGCATAAAGTTTTGTCCAATCAAGAAGATTTACAAGAACAGTGGTTTTCCAAGATTGGAAGTTTGTTCCTTTTTTTCCTTCATTTGGAGGCACTGTAGTTATGCTAATATGAATCCACTCTCCATTTTCTGTTGTTTGTTTTTTGTGGTCTGGTTGACTTTTTTGGTTGAGTCTTCATACTCAAGCGTTGTATTTGCAATAATTGTTCAATGACATGGAAAATTCATTTGCATGTTCTCTTTGTGAAAATTGCTCACTTCCTCTTGTGCATGAAACCAGAATTAATAAATGTTGGCCAAAAGCAAGCAGCTTTACAAGCTCTTCATGACCTCATCACTTCAAAAAGGTACAGGGCATGGCAGAAGACCCTGGAAAGAATCATGTTTAAATATGTAGAACTCTGTGTGGACATGAGAAGAGGCAGATTTGCAAAGGATGGGCTTATCCAATACCGTATTATATGCCAGCAAGTAAATGTCAGCTCTTTGGAGGAGGTGATAAAACATTTCATGCAGTTATCTACTGAGAGGGCTGAGCAAGCTAGGAGCCAAGCACAAGCCCTGGAAGATGCTTTGGATGTGGAGGATCTAGAAGCAGATAAGAGGCCTGAGGACTTGATGCTGAGTTATGTCAGTGGGGAGAAAGGAAAGGACAGATCTGACAGGGAGCTTGTGACTCCATGGTTCAAATTTTTGTGGGAAACATATAGAACAGTGCTTGAGATTCTGCGGAACAATTCTAAGTTGGAAGCTCTATATGCAGTAAGTCATCTTTCTTTAATAGTCAGCCCTGAAAGGTTAAGTTGCATAGAAAAATTTTCATTATTTGTCACCTTTTCATTTCAATCTTTGTTTTTTTTTTTTTGTGACATTTACTAGAAGGCAAAGGTTTTTATATCTACATTCTGTTCAATATCCTGTTAGAAGTGTTTCTGAAGTTTGAAATAAAACTTTCTTTAGTTCTAATTTTTTCCTTTATAGATTTTACTGCTCTTTCTGTCTGCGTGCGTGCACATGTGTATGCTCATTACCATGCATATTGCACTAGTATATGTGTTTTTGGATTACTCTTTTGAAAACCTATCCTCCATATCTGAACTGCCTACTTGTTTGGGCTTTGCATAAATTTAAGATATGTTTGCATGCGTTTGACTATTTTTCTCTTCTTCTGCCCACCCACATGTGTATGCTTACTGCTATGCATGCTGAACTTGCTCATTTCAAAATGTATTCTGTGTCAGAACTGCCTATTAGGATCTGCATAAATCTAAAACATTTTTGTCATGCATTTGACTATTTTTCTTACCAAGATCTTACATTCTGATTTTCAGTGGCTGCTGAAGTATGTGTGGTTAAGACCCTTGTCAGTTTTAAAAACATGATATAATCATGCACTAGCTAATACAAATTCCAAATTATTGCATTTTAAATTCTTATCTGTATCATATTTTTCAACATGCTCTGTGATTGATTTGTTGTTTATGTTGCCTTTTCTTTTCTTTTCTTTTCTTTTTTTTTTCCTTTTCCGATTCTTTATGTTGTTGGGCGTGATGTTTGACATACCCTGTTGAAAGGAACCTCTAAAAAAGAAAAGAGAAAAAATTGAAGAAAGATTTGTCCATCTTTGGATTGCCCATTATCTCCCTGGTAAATGATATGATGGGAATGAGAACTGAACTTTTTATTGTCAATGATGACTATCTGTAACTTTATTTATTGTGGTAAATTAATATTTGTGCATGAGAATGTTACTTGGGACCTTGATGCTCGTTGAAGATCCCAATATTTTTTTCCATGTTAAGCTTCAAATTCGTGCACCTGAAAATTTAATGTTAGGGTGGTTGGAATGATAGTGATACTTGGAATTATGTTGGAAGATGGATGAAAAGTATTCTCATGTACCATCCTTCATGCAAAGTTGCTAAGACGTCTCTGAGATGTGCTTTGTGAAATTCATCCTAATACCTTGGCTGGACTGGGGTTCCATTTCCATGTTAATTTGGAATTGGAGTTGTTATAATATTGTGAATGATCTAAAGATAGTGATGATGTCCTTCCATTGTTTGAGGTGTCATTGTATATGCATATGTGATCCATCCCCTCCCAACCACGCCCCCTCCCTCCCCCGCCTCCCCCCAAAAGGTCTGCATATAAGGTCTGGGTGGAATAAGATGTTTTGTAGTGTTCCAGCTCCCCTCCTACTTCCTCCTGCGCAACCCTTGCTCATTTTTCCTTTTTCTCCTCTCTTCTTTTCCTCCTCCCCATCCTTCTCCACCTTATCTGCCTCTTATGCTGCTCACCCTCCTCTGCCTTATCCTCCTCTACTTTGCTTTTGCAGCTTCTTTCTCCTTCTCTTCTGCCCAAGCGCATGCAAAGGCACCTGCATACTGACTAGGTGCTTTGTGGTACACCGACTAATATCATGGCCAATCTCTAGAACCTCTTTAGAACCCTTTCTTTTTCTTTTTCTAATTTTGCCATATGAGGTTGATATATGATAGGACATAACTCTCAAGCAAGGTTCGCAGTCTCGATGCTGAACACTGTACTGATACCATGCCGATACAGTGTTGGTGCATCTGGTACGGGGTTTGGTTTGGCATATTGAGACTCGGTACCCCCTCTCCAGTACCAAGTCTTGGTTCACTACTGATATGGCATGGCAAATCGTATGGGGTGATACGATTAGCTATGTCAAAGTAATTGGTAGGAGTTATAGGGGATTCATTCTGGTCCTATCTTTTGTGTTGCTTGTTTTGCCACTTGGCCTTGTTGTTATAGGTAGTTATCTTCAATAGGTTTTCTTTGTACGGTCATGCAATGGTGGTTTGCAACAGATACAAGAGAAACTTGAAAAATGTATGGAATAAGGAAATCTGAAAAAATACTGAGTATTTTATCATGTAAGTTAAAAGCTTGTGGGCCTTATTGGGACATGACCTACCATGCTTGGGAAGTCGGTCTTGGTAAATTCCTGGTAGCATATCAAGGCTTGGCTTGTGTCATTTTGTCAGATGTTACTTGTTTTGTTCACAACTGTTGGAAGTGCTCTGGAGTAGACTTTCCATGTGTGCTGGCATGATTTGATACCTGTGCATAATCAATCATCCTGAACAGACTTTAAAATATGAATATTTTAAGTTCAACATGATTGAAAACCTTTTATTCTGATGGGTTGACTAAGGCAATGTTGACACTACTTGGATGGTTGAAATCTTTGAACATGAAAATTTTTAAAATTTTTTAGCACCTCATTTCAATTGAAAAGAATTTTTTTCAAATGCTTTTAGTTCTGTTAATTTGGTCAAACAACAAGTTTATGCATGTGACGGCCATTTGTGGAATTGTGTCCAAACAATGTTTGTTTTTCATTTTCCCATAAAAAACCAATAAATGCTCAATGATGGTACTTCAGTTTTTGACATCCAATTGTTTTCTGGATAATCTGTCTATCAAACTCTTATTGCTGCGGCAAATGACACAAAAATTGTTAAAGTGATCTTGCAAAAGATGGGTTTTTGTTGTATTTCTGATGTTTGTGTTTTAATTCACCTGAATGCTAATTTTTCATGAAATCTTAAAGTGGACACAACTTTTATAATGGTAATTCTGATTTTATTATGATTTATTTGATAAAGATGTTAACTATGATTAAATGTTTTTTGGCACCTTTAATGTGTTCATTGGAGACGTCTTGATAGATGTTTTCATGTTATGTAATTAGATTTATAAAAATACATCAGAGGCAATATTTGTATATTGTGATTTGTTTAGAGTGTTAAATTTGTTCATTTTATGTTAACAATCCTTAATATGGTTGGGCAAATATGATTGAGGGAGTGGTTTTACACTGGATTAGTTTAATACCTGACATGTTCATTTGTTCTGATGAAGCATTTGGTTATCCAGATTAGAAGAAGATTGGTTTTGCAAGCAGATTTTCTAATCCTCAATGTATCTGTCAGTATGCTTACACATTCTTATATGCCAGTGTGTCTTGATAAAGTGTGCAAATATTTCTTTGAACCAATTGATAATCAAGTAATGAACATGGTACATTATATTGTCACTCAGAATGAGCATTATCTTGTAGACTTTTGAATGAATAAAGAGTCCAGAACAGGATCATCTCATTATTAAAAGATCTAGATCATGTGCTTGTCATTATATAAAGCAAGTGTTTTTGTTCTGTCTTCTAGACTGGAAATTTAACTAGGGCATTCTCATCATGATTAAGTCATTCTTCATTGCTTTGGTCTATTGTTGTTTCTTTGATGCAAGCTATCAAATTTTTAGATTTATTTTTTATTTTAAATGAATATTAATAAATATTTAAAAATGAGAAGATGAATTTTTGGAGTTTTTTCTTGAAAATTCTCCACATATGGTATTTAATTTTTTTCCCATTTTTAAAACACGTTGTTAGCTTTTAGTGCTGGAATCCTATTTTTGCTGTAGATTGGGTTAAGGGAGCGCCAGAGTCATGATGATCATGAGTTTGAGGGCTCTTGTTGTTTTTATGTTAAATGTTCTCTTTAGCCCAAGTTTTGTAAAATTGGAATATATAAAGAAAGCTATCGTTTCACCTTCATGCATTTCTTCTGTCCACCAACTCACATATTGTTTGTTAATAATGAACTGCATCAACTTGGACTGAATACAAGTTCATTTCATATTCCTATATGTAAATCTGTTCAAGCAACACATTCATAAAGATCCTATGGCTGCAATATGCTAATTTACAAGTGGAAGCATGAAACAACGGGGTTTTTGTATTAAATTTAATTTTGACTTCTAGGCTTTTCTGAGAAATACTTGAGATATGGACATTTTGTCTTTTATATTCTAGATTGATAGAACTTCTTGAATTTATTTTGTTCAAGAATTCATGATTTTGTAGGAATTGTTGTAAGGTAGAGGTTTGAAGTCTTATTCCTGTCACAGATAATGTTGACTTTTGATATGAGTTGTTACACTATCATGATTGTGGATTTTGTGTGATTTTACAATTTTTAGATATAGGTTTGAAGTCTTATTCCTGTCACAGATAATGTTGACTGTTGATATGAGTTGTTACACTATCATGATTGTGGATTTCATGCGATTTTACAATTTTTAGACATAGGTTTGAAGTCTTATTCCTGTCACAGATAATGTTGACTGTTGATGTGAGTTGTTACACTATCATGATTGTGGATTTTGTGCGATTTTACAATTTTTAGATATAGGAATCAACTAGATATGGCTTGAATTAGTTATTTCTTTTTATCTCTTCTATCCCCCCCACCCCCCCGCACCCCCCAAAAAAAAGACCACAAAAAAAGAAAAGAGGAAAAAAAATGCAGTTGTGCAGGAGCATATGCGAATGCAGTCCCTTGCCTGCATAATGTTCTTTATATGCGGTTGTAATGCATATGGAGTGAAAAGGCAGTCCATGTAGCATTCCGTGGTTGCATACATTTCCCTCTCACATTTTGTAATTTTATATATAACTTGCTTACCATTGCCTGTGATCCTTTATAGCCCATGTAAATAAAGTGGGTTCCAGCTGATGGTTAGGCTGGAGGAGGGTTTGCAGGCTGGGTGTAGGTAATAATAATGTTAGTATGTTAATTACTTCATAATTATTGCTATAAGCTTTAAGTACAATATAGTAAGCACTGTTTGTTAGCTGTTGTTATTATAAGTATTGCTGTTATTTGTCCAAAAAATTACTATCATTTTTATTGTTTTTATTGTGTTTCATCTGTTTTATTATTTTTAGATAGTAAAAAAATGCTGTCCGCATATATGCTTTGGCTTGACCTCTTGCATACTGCAACTCCTTTTCATCTTCCTTTTCATTTATTCTTTCTTCTTTGCTTCTTTGTCATGTGAGCCTTGGTGTGCAACTGGATAAATGATGTATTCTTATGCAGCACTTGGCTATTAATGCATAATTTTTTGTGGCTTACCATATTAAAAGGGCAGCAAAATCTTGGTGTTGTCGAGCAAAACTTTGGGCACTCCAATGTTCTTTGTTGGGCTTGTCCAAGAAATGCATCTTGCATACTGTGTTGTGCTATACAGCCTTGTCAGGATATCAAAGCTTCTCTTTGATGCCCTATGCTTATGCCCAGTGCATGGATAATTTGAGAGCATGATGTTTTCAATCTTGTTTGCTGCGTGGTGTACTAACGTATGTGCTGCTCCTCTATTCTAGCATAACTTATCGAGCCCTAAATATGTTATTTGTGTTGAGCAGCAAGAACAATGACCGCCATGTGCATGTTGCATGGGGGCTTAATTGGATAAGCAAATGCATTGATATGAAGGTTCGTTTTGTTGGTATTGGAGCCCGGACCAGTCGGTCGGTGGTATGATTCAATACACGCTCCTACTGTTCCATATTGTGTCCAAACTAACACATAGAGAGGGTGGAGGGAGAATGAGAGAGGAAGAGAGAGGGAGAGGGAGAGAGAGCTTCTGGAGGCCATCGGAGGGCAGTTGAGCTTGCTGCACCATTATTGACCTTGGGAGAAGCCGCAAGAGGGCAGAAGGAGGGAAGAAGAGGGAGGCGGAAAGGAGGCCTTTGGAGGCCCTCAGAGGGCCGGTGAGGCAGCTGTGTTGCTGTTGAAGGTTGGAGGAGAGGCGGAAACAAGGGCTTCAACCCTTGTTTCGTAGTGAAGAAACAATGACTTCACCTGATAAATCCAAAAAAATTATGAAACAGGGGTTGAAACTCTTGTTTCGATCAGGAGAGCAAAGCCCCTCTGGCCTCCACCAACCTCGGCGGTGGTGTAGTGGCCTCACCGGCATTTCGGTAGTCTCCTCTCCCTCTCCTTCTCTCCATCCCCTGGCTTCCATCGAGCTCGACAGCAGTGCAATGAGCTCAGCTGCCCTTCGACGGCGTTGTGAGGCCCTCTCTCCCTCTCTCTTTCCCTCTCCTTCCTTCTCCCCTCTTCCTTTTTTTCCTTTCTCCCTCTCCTCCTCGCTAGTTTCTCGTTTCGAACACCGGAACCGTCCCGATCGGCCGCTAGTATGGTTCGGCATGCCCTGAACCAGGCGGTTCAGCTTAGTTCGGCGAACCATGATTGATCTGCAGAACTTCTTTTAAAAACACCAAGTTTATGGGCTTTACCTCACATTTTCATTTTAGTGGAATGGCATCATAAGATTGCATGAAAAACTATATGAATGAATGATTTGTAGATTTTACCATCTCAGTTCATTGTATGATATGTGTTCTGAATCCTAATGCAATTCATTGTATCATACGTGTTCTCATATGCACACAAACCATTGTATGATAATTCGATTTGTCCAGACACGTGCACATGTTGTATTGTGTGCGTATGCTCCTTTATGACAAACCTAGAGCAATAATGATGCATCCAGACCTAACCTTGGATCTAGCTGATTAAAAGTGGAGAATGAAATTCCTGATGTTGCTCTACCTTCTGATGTTGTTATATTTATGCAGTCTATCATAATAAACAATTGAAAATGAATGCATAAATAATGAACGCTACTGACTATAATTTTTTGTTTAGATGTTATGGTTATATGATTATTTGTGTATCTTAAACTGTAGCTCTGTGGAATATGGAAACAATTTGCTTGTAGAATCTGGCGCGATTGTTCTTTTATGGTGAATTGCCAATAGATGATTTCAGATAAGCTGTTTATTGATGTATTTTTATCTACAAGCGACAAAACATCAAACTTTGCCATGACATGCATGACCTAAGAGTTATTAATAATATTTGTTTGGCAATGCTTCTCCCAGCTATCTTATGCCTGTTTATTCGCTTCTTTTATTTAGATGACAGCACACCGGGCTTTCCAATTCTGTAAACAGTATAAGAGGACCACTGAGTTTCGTAGGTTATGTGAGATTATAAGGAACCATCTTGCTAATCTAAACAAATACCGTGATCAGAGAGATAGGCCTGATCTCACTGCTCCTGAAAGCTTGCAGCTTTACTTGGATACACGAGTAGAGCAGCTCAAGATAGCAACTGATCTTGAACTGTGGCAGGTTTGTGATATAGCAACTTGCATTCTTGTCTGCACTTGCATTCAGTCACTTTGGTTTCTTATCATGGTCTTCTGTGATGTCTTGTTACAGGAAGCATTCCGTTCAGTAGAAGATATCCATGGTTTAATGAGCATGGTAAAGAAAAGTCCAAAGCCATCCTTGATGGTCATATATTATGCCAAATTAACAGAGATATTCTGGGTCTCAGAAAGTCATCTTTACCATGCATTTGCATGGCTTAGACTTTTCACTCTGCAAAAGAGCTACAATAAGAACTTATCACAAAAGGATTTGCAACTGATAGCATCATCTGTTCTATTAGCTGCACTTTCAGTGGCCCCATATGACCGTAACTATGGTGCATCTCATTTGGAGCTTGAAAACGAAAAGGAGCGCAATCTACAGATGGCAAGCCTTATCAACTTCGCTCTTGATCCTAAACGAGAGAGTAGAGAAATGGTATGTTTTTTTTTTTAACTAATTATCATTTTACTCCCAGGTTTTGCAAATGGTGTAGTTTGTGTATCCTAACTTTTTTCCTTTTTTCTTTTTTTTTTTTTTTAAATTTTGCAGCTTTCACGCTCATCACTCCTTGTGGAATTGGTATGACTTGAGACATCATGTAATAGTAATGTTTTAGATATTTTTTTGTTTATGTTTTTTCTTGTGTTTATAAGCAGGCTTGATAGTATAATAGTCAAACCTTTAATTTGAGGAGGAGCAACTAATCTTTTTGATTTGCATTTTAACTATATGATTGTCGCTTTGTTCTTATCTTATACTTTGTACAATATTTGACATCAATTTCATGCAAATCATAATGCAAGAACATCAAGGACAAAGCTATAAAATATCATCCACTTAAACATAATAATACCATTGCATCCATATAATGTGAAGATTCATAATCTAATGACAAATGTTATCCACCAAACACGAAGGTTCGCATTCTTGGTATCGGATAGGATACTGGTTGTACTAGTGTTGTATCGTACCATACCAAATACACCATTTTTTCTTGTTTTCAAGGCTTTAAGCTTTCTTTGTTTGGTTTTCAGTAGAAAATAGGGTTTTGTGAGTTCAATTTTTGATATTTAAATGTAATATACATTCCTTTTTATGTTACATGCCTAAAGAATGGTGTGACTATGTAATACATGTCAAACTAAATATAACATTGAAAATGTGAAATGCTACAAGCTTTATACCTTTTTAGCCATTTCTGTCCTTTTGCAAGATAAGTGGTTGATGTCTTCATCAACACTATTAGATTCATTAACCATGATTACCTGCTTGTAATTTTGGAGGTCAGATGTTGGAATTGATGAATTGGATCATGATGCCATTACTTTGATGCTTGGCTCTTTTGTTTTGTCATAAAATTCTTTGTGCTCAAAGTGGGTGGAATAAATATTGTTCGAAATGTGTTACCTTGGCTGTCTCCCCCAGCAATCATTATCCATCATATAACTCTTTTAACTCAAGGGAAGTAAATTTATGGTTTACTGGGGAAATAATCTCAGAATTTGCTTTGCTCATTGCTTATCAGTAAAAATGCCTCAATGCCTACAAACTATGCGTGGTCTTCTTGGATGCGGGGTTTTTTGTCCCTACAGCATCGAGGTACAAAGAGCATTGCTAAGGTAGAGGTGCATCAAAGCCTACTGAATTGGTGTTTAAGCAAAAGAAGTACAGGATTAAACTCGACTGTCTCATTAGTTTGATTCTCATGTGTTTCATAACTGAATATGATTTTTGGTAACTCATGTGTAAGATGTACTTTATTAGGCTGGCATTGTATATATCATTGTTAGCTTAATAAACATATTTTGCTGCAGGTCACTAAAGGTGTAATGACATGTGTGTCCCAAGAAGTGAAGGATCTCTACCATCTCTTAGAGCACGAATTCCTTCCTTTGGACCTTGCATCAAAAGTTCAGCCTTTGCTTACTAAAATTTCCAAACTTGGGGGCAAGCTCTCGTCAGCCTCTTCTGTTCCAGAAGTGCAACTAGCACAATATATCCCTGCTCTCGAAAAGCTTACCACATTGAGAGCACTACAGCAGGTTTTTTTGTTTTTCTGCTTCTATTAGTGCCTTTTCTATAATTATTGTTATGTCAGAATCCGTATACGTATTTATATGTATTCTGCCTTTATTTTGTTCAGGTTTCTCAGGTATATCAATCGATGAAAATTGAGATGCTATCGAAGATGATACCCTTTTTTGACTTCTCAGTTGTGGAGAAGATTTCAGTTGACGCAGTTAAATATAATTTTGTTGCTATGAAAGTTGATCACCTGAAGGATGCCATTCTATTTGGTAATGTGGTATGTGCACCTTTTTTCTTAAATTTTCCTCTCATGTGGTGGATGTGCCACTTTTACAAGTGGCCATTGCTTTTTCTCATAACGCAATTGAGTTATTTGGTTTTTATGCATACATGCATGCCTACTGTGTTCAGGCACATGCGTGGGCCTCATGTTTTTTCTCCTTGCATATTCTTGTTATGGTTTCTTTATCATGCACACACATTTTGGCTGCAAAAAAACACCAGATATATCAGTTGGTTCTAAATTTTTCCACTTAATTCTAATCTGTTCTAATTGTGTCTAATCCACTCTTTTTTGACTATCTTGATTTTCTTAAGGGCATGAGTATGATTTGATTTTATTTTGTTTTGAGTTGCAAGACCTTGCATGATCCTGACCCTATGTGAAATTGGTTCCTTACCCTATCCAATTTGCTGTCCGAGTTAGGTATTATTCATGTTGCTTTAGGTGTAGGCAACTTATTTATCAGCAGTCATGATTCTTAAATCTATTTATTTTTATGCCTATGAGCATGATTGCTTGACATCTTATGTATATCTTTTTCACAAACCCAATAGTCTTTAGGAGGTGGATGCTTAGATGGGATTGCTTCCTTTAAACTTAGTTTTCTACAGTATTTGCTGTATAGTTGCTTTCCAGGTTCTTGCACATATGGCAGGAACTTAGAGGCGGTAATGTGAAGTTATTAGATGTTTCTGTTTTCTATAGCTTTTATGCAGACACTTATGGATGTATCTTTGCTTGTTACAGTACAAAATAAATAAATATATGTTTCAGCTTTCTGTGATTCTTTTGTGCTTAATGGATCTTGATTGTGTTGTCAGCGAAAACAACAATCTAGGGCAATGGAATTAGTATGTTCTGCATGTGCTTTATTATGCACCTTATCGCATATGGCCTTACTGTTGATTCAAGCATGTTTTACATTTACTAGATGCTATTGTTTTGCAACTCTTCTCTTTTCTCTCCTCTCTCTCTCTCTGTTTCTTACTATGAAAAGCATTTGCAGTGACTGATGTTTTTGGTCTT
Organism: Elaeis guineensis; assembly: GCF_000442705.2. Taxonomy (NCBI): domain Eukaryota; kingdom Viridiplantae; phylum Streptophyta; class Magnoliopsida; order Arecales; family Arecaceae; genus Elaeis; species Elaeis guineensis. Next base: position 107,779,749 of record NC_025997.2, on the reverse strand, counting down.
ATGCTGCGCCTTTGCTCTGTTCCTATGAGTTTTTGAGGTGCAATCTGTATTATATGATCCTTGATAATATTTCAGTTAGAATTTTCCAAACTTTCCTGGAACTGGGAAATGTTTGCAGTTTGCATTAAACATAAGCATGTTGCATTGTGCTTACATTATTTTTTAATGTCATATTTGTGCATGTGTATTCTCCATTGACTAGAAAATCCTTATGATGCTTGGAATAAACTTGGGCATATGTACATTCATAAACTAAAGTGCATTCACTGTTATTCATATGAATTGATTTGATGAACGTATGGCTTGCTTTTCCGTCTCTCCAGGATATTGAATCTGACAGGCTTTGTGATCACCTGACCATTCTTGCTGATTCTCTTAATAGAGCGAGGAGCCTGATTTATCCATCAGTGAAAAAGCAATCCAAACTGGGGGAAAACCTACATGGTTTAGCGGAAATAGTGGATAAGGAACACAAAAGGCTTCTTGCCCGGAAATCGATAATTGAGAAACGCAAGGAAGAACATGAGCGCCATATGCTGGAAATGGTATATATCAGTTGATTTCTCTCTTTACAAATAAATATCTATTCTTATGATTTCCAAATAACTAATATATTGCAATGGATGGTATTTGGCTTTTAAGGAAAGGGAGGAAGAATATAGAAGATTACAACTTCAGAAGCAAACTGAACAAGCAGAACAGCAGCGGCTTGCTACTGAGTACTCCCGAAGGGAGGAGCAGAGGATTCGCCGTGAAATAGAAGAGAGAGAAGCTCAAGAAGTTCAGGACTTACTTCAGGGAACAGGAAAACTTGCTAAAAGGAAGGGAAAGAAACCTTTGCTTGAAGGGGTATATGCTTTTCCTTTTTTTTTTTTTTTGGGTACTTCAGAAAAATATACAATACCAGGAGTCCTGCGACTTGTGGGCTATACTTATTAATTCACATAATTCTTTGTTGATCTGATTCATTGGCAACACTAATAAGCCATAACAATGAAGCTAGTTTTAGATCGTGCAAAACTTTGCATGCTAAAGGAGGCAAGATGTGGACTGGCTAATGTTTGTAACATCACCAGATGATCAATCTTTTTGTTTGCTGGTTTAAATTTCCTTCAAATGTAATTTTTACCCTTTCATTTGTTATTTTATATATTTTCCCACCATTGTTGATTATTTGGTAGTTAAAATGAAAACTTCTTTCTTTTGATCTTTACTGAGTGGCCGTTCTGGCTTCAAATGTTCTGGCTTCAAATCTTCTAGAACTCGAACGAAATCTCTGTTAGATATATTTATCTGGTCATTTTTTGTCCTCAGATGACTTATTCTTGGGTTCATCTGTCTACTATAGCTTATGTATACTTGCCTATTGTTTACTGGCCCTCTCCACTCTCTCTCTCACAGTGTGCATGTACATGTTTGCACGTGTGCCTGACAATGAACAAGTTTATTGGTTTTTCTCTGAAAGTTTGGGACGTTCTTATGATCCTGCAGGATAAGCTTGCAAAGAAAGACCTGCTTCAGCATATTGTGGATGAGCAAGTGAAAGGGCGTCAGGAGATGGAGAAGAAACTGCAGAAACTAGCAAAAACAATGGATTACATGGAACGGGCAAAGAGAGAAGAAGAGGCCCCACTGATTGAAGAGGCATACCAACAACACTTGGTGGAAGAGAAAATTCTTCATGAACACGAACAACTGGTTTGCTTTGCAATAACTTTCCTTGTGGTCTATGTTATAGGTTATGTTCACAGCTTGCTTGTTATTTATGAAAATATGTTGCTACTTTTTGCAGAAAGAGATAGAGCTGAGCAGGCAGCACCATGCGGGTGATCTCCAAGAGAAGAACAGGCTCTCGAGGATGTTAGATAACAAGGTTTGCTTATCCTAGTGATTCCAGAAAATCCCTTTATTAGTATTATCTTTGGACATGAAGTATCAATCTAGTAGTTCAAAAATCCACAAATTGGTTTAATAGCAGTTCCATGGAACATAATTTTGTAATTCAATAGTTGTTTAGATACTCTGATATCCACCTGGTTGATCCTATGGACCAATTCAATATCCTGCCCTTTTTCCAGTCTTGATATTATAAATTTTAATGGCAAAGGGAGATGTTTAAAGCCAATCCATAATAAGAAACAAAGCCTGATGTTCATTGGATATTTGATTGTTCCACCACAAGAGTGGGCTGTACCATCTCATCCTTGGGATACATGATATGCATGATACGTGTCAGGCATTCTCCTAGAGCTTTTGATGTTCCCGGCATCATGCAGATCCTTAGTCAGAATAGACAATCAACACTGTTCTACTGTCTGATGGTCTACTTAAGCAACGTACCTTCCCTGTTCCCTCCGTGAAATGGAGCATGCTGGTTGATCAATGGCTTGACATGGTGATTACATTTGACTGAATAACGAAGGAATTGCTCACAATGTTTGTTTATCTATAGGCATTTGTAGGATTGCCACGGGCCATCACCTCCAAAGCTTGTCTCAAGTGGGGCTTGTCTGTATAGGTTGACAGCCATTTATAAAAAGCTTGTTAAACTGTGGTAACAAAAACAAGTTCATTATGTGTGAAAACTAGGGCATCCTTGTTTGATGGGATGTACCACAACATAGTAGCTTGGAGTAAGTTCAGAAGTAGCCCTAACAGGAATGCTTGGTGAATGAGGATTCACCCTACCCATCGCTTGGGACCAAAGCTTGATGGTTATGGTTCTAATACTAGCATATCTTGAGGCATAGCAGTTCGAAAAATATTACAATAATTTACCATCATATTACTTTTTATATCCTGTTTCTAGATTAATATAATGCAGATCTGCTGTTTCTTTGCTGGTACCCCTATTTTGATAGCCAGATGTGATTTATCCTTTCTGCTGGATTTTTTTTTATCAATATATATTTAATATGTTGCTTATAGTGATTGAGCAACTAATATTCCTACCTTTGTTATCACATAACTGGGGATTTTATGCTTTGATGCCCACAAATGTATTGCATCACATAGTGGGTTCCCACTCGGAGATATCAATTGGAACCTGGCAAGTAGCAAAAGTATCAAGGTTTTGTGTTATTAGAAGAACTTGAAGATATGTTAGATACATTAGACAAGAAAGCCCTAATTTCCTCCGGTCGTGCCTTAGGACAAAGATTAAATTTTTTTCATAATTTATCATCAAGCAAATCTTGCTTGTCATGAAGAATGTAATTGCAAATAATTTTCCTGTTTGTCCAAGGAATCATTATTATGCAATGCTACATCGATGTGATGTTATAAATTTTCTTTCTTTTTATTTTTCCTCCTTTCCACTGTTTTGCAAATACTTTGCTGTCTTTGTTTGCAGGCTATCTTTCAGGATAGAATAGTTAGTCACCGTGAAGAAGAATATAACCGATTAAAGAAAGAGAGAGAGGATCGTATCAACCAGCTTGCAGCTATGAGGAAACGTGAAAGGGAGATTAAACGTAAGCTGCTTTTCTATATTAAGTCTGAGGAAGAGAGGCTGACCAAGCTGCGAGAAGAGGAGGAAGCTCGGAAACGTGAAGGTATTCTTTGTTGCTCAATCTACATCAGTCCTATGCTTGCTGTAGCTGAAAAACTGAATGTCATATCAGATTCATGAACATCATTTAAGAACATTTGATAAGATAGTACCTAAAAAATGACACTGGTAAAACAATATTTTAATGTTCTAGAATTTGTCAACAATCTCGTATGGTCCAAAGCCTAAATGGGGATGAAAACATTTTTATTTGGATCTTTGTTAGATTGGTCCTAAATTCTATTAATCCTTTAATCTTGCAGAAGAGGAGAGGCGGAAGAAGGAAGAGGCAGAGCGGAAAGCGAAGCTAGATGCAATTGCAGAAAGGCAGAGGCAGAGGGAGAGGGAATTGGAAGAACGAGAAAAGTTGAGAAGAGATGCCCTACTAGGAAAGACTGCCGAGCCGCCATCTCAGCCAACTGATCCTGTTTCTGGGCCACGTCCTTCTGAACCTGTTGCTGTTGCTGCTGCTGCTGCCGCCGCCGCCGCTGCTGCATCAGGTGCTGGGAAATATGTGCCAAAATTCCGACGTGAGAGGGCCGAGGGCCTACAAGCAGCCTCCCCTGAGCCTGACCGATGGGGCAGGCAGGATGATCGGCCACCCCCGTTCAGTGATAGGTGGCGGAGTGACGATCGTCGGCCCTCATATGGTGGAGGCGGCTCTAGATTGCCGTCCTCATCATCTTCCTGGTCTTCATCGAGGTCCCGCAGCTGATGCACTCAAGCTTAGCTGCATGCAAGGAGTGAAACTAGATGATGTTTTCTTTATCTATAAAAAGTTTTTTGGTAGGGATCGAGGTTGTGCATCTTATTATAATTTATGAGCGTGGATCAGCTAGGAAGGCAAATTGAATGGGAGGGTATCTATATTGCCGTTAATTCGTACAATCATGTTTTAAGGAATTTGTTTATTGATACCTTATGCTGCACCCTACTGAACCTTTTTGTGGCCTTTTGAATCAACTCTGGTTAGCCAATGGCCTTTGTTTAATACAAGTGTTAGTCGGCATCGACTTTGTGAGTGTTTAGCTGATGGAAGCTGTTGATGACCCCCTTTCCCATGAAACCTTTACAGTCAAAGCATCAATCTAGCATAGGCAAGCAACGGTAGTTCACGGTAGCCAAGAAGCAGTGTCCTTTCATTTTTTGACCCCCCCAACCCTCAAAAAACCTAACAATAAAGACAAAGGAATGAAACGTTTGCTTTGTAAGGGTACCCGTGAGATATGGCCCGGGGAGCAGAGCTCGTGCGCTAGATTTCGCCAGGTTGAGTGTGTTAGTTTGCTTATTCCATATCCATCTTTTTATTTTTCGTCTAGGTATCGCATGTCCATCTTTGTCTTGCACACACGAATATGCATTCAGATATTAATCAGATGGTAAAGTTGTACCCATATTTATTCAAATAAAAAATAGATACAACTCAAATATCAAGAAATGGATACAAATGCATATAAATTAGATATTATTTGCGGGGTAGGATATTACCCTGAGCTATGTTTCGTTAACTCAAAGTATGCGAGGCTCTTAACTTTTTCATCATTACCTAAACAGAAGTTTGCACCAGAAACCACAAAAACAGTCATATTTATATAGTTACACGATGTTTGCAGTTGATTTTAATAAATTTTCTCATAAGGTTGCTATTTAGGATGTGGTCAACATGCATTATATAGCCCAAATCTGTTTTTGTCTCTGAGAAATTCTTTGTGCATCACAGGCGGCGTAAAAAAATCTAACGTGGAGCGCATCATTTTATGTAATTGATCAACGCAATTATCGTTTGTCAACGTATATTTAATGACTGTAATTTTATTTTTTTATTTAAAAAATTTTTATGACGAAAATATTCCTGCTCTTTGAAAAAAATTATAACATCCTGTAGCATATTATGACCTCCTACATGTATAATGTAATAATATGGCCCAGTAAATTATGACATCTTGTAGCATATTATGATATCTTGCATCAAATTATAACTTTCTACATGCAGAATGTCATAATATGGCCCAGGATGTCATAATATAGAAAAGATATTTTTGTCCGATCACTTTTCAATATGCATTTAATGTCTGCAATTCCGCTTTTTCGTTTGAAAATTTCAAATGATGCAAATGCCCCGGCTCTTTAAAAAAAATTATGACATCCTACGGCATATTATAAAATCTTGCGTCAAAATTATAACTTTCTGCACGCAGGATGTTATAATATGGATATAAGATGTTATAATTTTTTTTAAAGAGCAAGAGTATTTTCATCATTCAAAATTTTTAAATAAAAAAATAAAATTATGAATATTAATATAATATATTAAATGTGTATTGAAAAATGATGGCTACATGGATCAATTATATAAAATAGTACACTCCACGTCAGATTTTTTATATCGCTCATGTTGCACAAAGAATTTCGCTTTTGTCTCTTTACCAACTCTAAAATTCCATTACCAAACTTCGGACTGAAAGTGGGCCAAGTCCTCCCGTGACCTGTCCTACTTTAGACCTCATTAGACTCAGCCAAATTTGTAATTGAAGATGGCTCAAAAAATGGACTCGATTTGATAATTAGATTAGTAGCGTGCTGTATGTTTTACGGCCAGAACAGACTTTTATGTGAAGAAAAATTACAAATGCACCCCTTTAAGTTTTGACTATTTATACTTAGACTCTTAAATTTAAAACGTGTCAATTGCTATCAAAACTCCAAATTCGTTTTAGTGTGGCCCAACTTTCTATTTCTATTACAAAATGTTACCACGGGTCATTTGATAACTAAAGTTTAATAAAATAATAGAACTGCTCTTCCTACTAACTTAGCAGAGGACTCCTATTTCAGTATGAATTAAAAGAGAGTACTTTGAGATTTTTTCAAGTAGATGAATGATAGAAAATGGTATTCTTTGAGATTTATGCCAATGGATTGATGATAAAAGATAGAGTATTTTGATATCTATGCAGGTAGATGGATGACTGAAGATGAAGTGCTTTAAAATCTGTGTAGAAGGATGAATGATAGAGGATGGATTGCTTTGAAATTTGTGCATGCAGATGGATGATAGAGGATAAAGCATTTTGTGATTTGTATAAGTGATGAATGACCAAGGATGAAATGCTTTGAGATCTATGCAAATGGATGATTGATAGAGAATATAATGCTTTGGGATTTTTGTAGATGGGTGGATGATAAGATGGAGTGCTTTTATGGATAATAGAGAATGGAATATGTCATATCTACATTAGTGAAAAATGATAGAGGATGGAGCGTTTTGAAATTCATATAGGTGGATGAATGATAGATGGAGCGCTTTGATAACTATCCAAATGGATGGATGATAGTAGATGAAGCATTTTGAGATCTGTGCAAGTGGATGGATGATAAAAAATGGAGCATCTTGAGATCTATATAGAAGGATAGATGATAGAGGAGTGCTTTAAGATTTATGCAAGTGGATGAATGATGAAGTGTTTGAGATATATTTAGATCATTAGATGAGAGAGAATGAAGTACTTGGAGATTTGTGCAGATGGGTGGATGATAGAGGATGAAGCATTTGAATATTGCAAGTTGATGAATAACAAAGGATAGAATGCTTTAAGACCTGTGCAGACGGATGGATGACAAAAAATGGAGCGCCTTGAGATCTATATAGAAGGATAGATGAAAGAGGAGTGCTTTAAGATCTATGCAAGTAGATGAATGATGAAGTGTTTGAGATCTATTTAGATCATTGGATGAGAGATAATGAAGTATTTGGAGATCTGTGCAGGTGGGTGGATGATAGAGGACGAAGCATTTGAATATCTATGCAAGTAGATGAATAACAAAGGATAGAATGCTTTAAGATCTGTGCAAATAGATAGATGATAGAGGATGAAGTACTTTGAAATCGATGCAGATGGATGAATAATAAATGAAGCGAATGAATAATAAACATCATTTAATTTTTTAAATTCAAAAATAATTTATAAATTCAAAAATTTAGAAAATTAATTTGAGCTCAGATCGATGTAGAACCCTATCATAGATGCTATATATGTTTTCCTAAGCCCATAGACATGCATCCATAGTAGCTTAGATACTCCTAAACAAACTTCTAATTTTATGGTTATGTTTTGAATTTTATTTTTTAATCCCTAATCTGAAAATTATTTTTAATTTAAAAATTATAGATTTAAAAAAAATTAAAGATTTTTTAGTCTCAATGTGTAGATTATCCATAGATATATGACCTTTTATGAAATCATACTAGAATTGAAAATTTTGGCATGACCTCCCTTTTTTTTTTTTTTTTTTGTTGATTTTCAGCTTAAAAAAATGAAAATCAAAGAAATTGAGAGAGGGAGCTTGGGATTACCTTAAAGTCCTAGAACTTCCCTGTTCAAATGAAACAGCAATATTTTCTTTCGTAGCTACCCCAGTGGTGAAAAAACAAAACTATTTACCTGGTGGGAAATGAGGAAGTTTTACACTGATAATAACAAGTTGGATGATGGTTTCTTTTCCCACTACTTGTCCTTGTTTGGATGACCTGTGGAGCAGGCAATCTTGTGGATGGGTCATCTGTATATCCACTTCCTTCGGTTGACCTTAATAACCTAGAGTAACTTTTCTTTAAAGATGAAGAACTAGCTACGAATTTTGTTCTTCCACCTAATAGGACATCAAGTCCTAATGATTTTCTTAACTTCTTCCATCAAAAGTGCTTGACCTAATGGGGTTTTATAGTGAACCTAATAGAGGCAATGTGGATCTTTATAGACTTAACCATGTCTTTATTTCATTAATCCAAGAAGACAACTTGTTCTCATGTTAAGGATGATTGACCTTTTGCTCTGCTTAATGGTGTTGTTGAAATTATTTATAAAGTCCTCACAAACTTGCTGAAGCCCTTGAGCTAGTTGAAGATTCCCAATTTGCCTTCATTGAAGGTAGATTTCCCCTTGAGAGATTTGTGGGTACAGTGAAATTATTTTCTATTACAAAAGATATATATATATATATATATATATATATATATATAAAGGCATTCTTCTCATATTGGATTCAGGAAAGCTTGTGGCAAAGTGGGCTGATCATTTCTTATTGAATGGTTGGAGACTTGGCACGGAGGGCATACTAATTCTTGGTACGACGCCATGCTACGCGTTCCAACACTGTACCAGTGTGGTATTAGTGTGAGGTCCGGTATCGACGTGGTAAATCATGATTAGAAGCTACAGATTTCAACGCAAAGTGGAGGAGATAGGTGGAGCTATATGTTTTCCTGAATCTCATATAAAGATTTTGTGCTGCTTAATAGTTTAGAGGGTAAGGAATTTCTTTTGTAGTAGGGTCTTAGGTAGAGAGATCCCCCATTTGCATATCTGTTTGTTCTTCTCATTCACATTCTAAATAAAGCTGAAGGCAAGCAATCTCTTTTTTTTCTCCCCCCCCCTCAAAAAAAAAAAAAAAAGCTTACACTACACCTGCAAAACTCTCTTGCAGTGAGAAGCTGAGGGTGATCAAGTCCATCTATGTAGATGAGTTTATGTCTGAACTTAAAATTGACTTTCAAAAAAGTTCTCTGGTTTTCTTGGAATTTCTTCCGGAATGGTCAATCGCATGCAACAAAAGATGCCAATCATCCAAGGGTTCCTCGACACCACCTCAGAATAGATTAGGTGCTTATACTTGAAAAGTTTGGGAAGAGATTAATTGCCTATATACTGAAAAGAAGTTTTCCCTCTACTTAATGTAGACTTACTTTGGCATGGAATGGAGCATTTTAGAGAGACATGCTCTAGGAACTAGAGAGAGAAAACCACCATCCTCGTCCATCCCACAGCAGCCTCTTCCTTCTACCGCATCCCACAGCCGCCACACCCTTCTTCTGCACACTCCTACCACTGGTGCGAATGCGATCCCACTAGGCCCCGGTCATCCAAAGTTCGCAGCTCTCAACAACAAGAAGGCGAGAGCTTCGACGAAAGTACGAGTGCGGAGCAAAAGAGTTGCAAACTCTCGACATCCTTACGCGCGGAGAGCATCACGACAGTTGTTTTCTTCCTCAAACCAAAACTCTTTGCAAGATGGCTTGGGACCATCTTACCAGCATCTCAGGGCAGGGCTCACATTCCAGGATGGTATGGTTCGGAAAAAAAAAAAAAAAAAAAAAAAAAGACAATATTTTGAATGATATTTTTTAAATAATATAAAAAAAATTATTTATTTAAATAATATAAATTTTAATTTATTTATGAAAGTAATAGAAAAGGAAAAAAATGTCATTTTGAATGACGTTTTCTCCGAGCCACGTCACTCACATTTTTCACGTAGACGTCGTCCAAAAAAAAAAAAATAGAAAATATCATTTTTAAGTGACGTTTTTAAAAACACCATTTTGAATGGCGTTTTTAAAAACGCCATTCAAAATGGTATTTTCTATTTTTTTTTTAAAAAAAAAAATAGAAAAGAATAGAAAAAAATAATTTTTTAAAATTTTAATTTATAAATAAATAAAAATTTTAATTTTGAATGAAATTTAAAATATAAAAATTTAAATTTTTAATTCAAAAAAAAGATAATTTTAGATGATTTTTTTTTCAAATTAATTTTTTTAAAAAATATCTAATCAAAAATCTTAAAAATTTAAAAAATTAAAAATAAAATAGAAAAAGAAAAAAAGAGAAAGAAATGCGAAAGAAATAAAAATTAAAAATTTAAAAAAATAAAAATTTTAAATTTAATTCAAAAAAATCATTTCAAATTTTTTCCAAAAATGTTTAAAAAAATAAAAAATTTAAAAAATAAAAAGTATCATTAAAAAACCAAAATTTAAAAAAATCAAAAAAATAAAAATTATAATTTAAAATTTAAAAGAAATAAAAATTTTAAAATTAATTAAAATAAAAAATATCATTTCAAATCACTTTCTCAATTTTAAATTAATTTATTTAAAAAATAATCCAAACAAATAAAAAAATAGCCTAAAAAAATTTCATAAAAATAGGAAAAAATGAAAAAAAATAGAAAAATTATATAATTATAAGTTTGAATTAAAAAAATTAAATTTTTAATTTGAATTAAATTTTGAAAAAAAATAAATACCGTAAAAAAGTGAAAAAAAAGGAAAAAATATGAAAAAAAATTTATAAATTAAAATTTAAAAAAATAAGAATTTTAACTTTAATTGAAATAGAAAATATCATTTGAAATTACGTTGTCCATTTCAAATTATTTTTTAAAAAAATTATCTGAAGAAAAGAAAAAAAATGTTGTAAAAAAATAAAAAATACCATTAAAAAAAGAAAAAAAGAAAAAAATAGAATTGAAAAAAAATAGGAATTGTAATTCTAATTGAAAAACAAAATTTTAAATTTTAAATTTTAAGAAATAAAAATTCTAATTATAATTGAAATAAAAAATATTATTTTAAATAACTAAAAAAAGAAAAAGAATGGGAAAAAATAAAATATATAATTTTGAATTTAGAAATAAATATAAATTTTAATTTTAAATAAAATTTAAAATAAAAAATGATAATTTTTAATTAAAATAAAAAAGATAATTTTAAATTATTTTTTTCTTTTCAAATTAATTTTTTTTAAAAAATATCTAAAAAAAATCTTAAAAATTTAAAAAATTAAAAATATCATAGAAAAAAAAATAATAAAAATTATAAATTTAAATTTAAAAAAATAAAAATTTTAATTAAAAATTGTTGCTCCTTGAATTGATTTTGATGATTACAAAGCATTTGAGGGGATTACTAATGATTTTGATTTGAAAAAAGATTTATTGTATTTCAGAGATAAAATCATAATTTTATCAGACCTCATTAAAGGAGCTGCATTTGTACTTTTATGTGATTAACTCCTATACTCTATTTTTGAGTTGTTTATTTTGTTTTGGAAGGAATCCAAAACGTGGAAAGGTTGATCTGAATCTTGAATCGGATTGTATTGGGTTGGCTTGTATCCGAAAAATAAGTGTTTTAGCTTGGGATAGCTAGAGTCAAAGGTTTCGACGTTGTATTCGGGTTGAATACAGTCTAGTAGATTTAAATTTTCAAGTAGGAGCTTGGGGAGTGGATGTAGGTGTAAGGTTAGCACCGAACCACTATAAATCTTCTTGTTTGTGTTGTGCTTACTTGCTCTCTTTTTAAATTTCTTTATCCTCTTGCATTATTGCATCCAACTTCTACACCTTGCATAAATTATACTCTCCATACTTATCTTGCTCATTGTTAAATAATCTTCATAGTTGTAAGTTAAGTTTAATTTTTTTAAAAAAAATTCAATTTACTCCTCCTCTTGGGTTGCATTGCTGGGCAACAAAAATTATAAATTAAAAATTAAAAAAAATAAGAATTTTAACTTTATTTCAAATAAAAAATATCATTTCAAATTATTTTGTCTCTTTCAAATTATTTTTTGAAAAAAATATCTGAAGAAAAGAAAAAAATTGATGTAAAAAAATAAAAAATACCATAAAAAAAGAAAAAAAGGAAAAAAATAGAATTGAAAAAAAATAAAAATTATAATTCTAATTCAAAAATAAAATTTATAATTTTGAATTTTAAGAAATAAAAATTTTAATTATAATTCAAATAAAAAACATCATTTTAAATAACTAAATTAATTTAAATTTAATTTTTTAAAAAATATTCTGAATAAAAGAAGAAAATACCTAAAAAAATGCCAAAAAGATAAAAAAGAAAAAAAATGAGAAGAAATATAAATTTTAAATTTTAAATTAAAAAAATAAAAATTTTAATTTTAATTCAAATAAAAAAAATAATTTCAAATTATTTTCTCCTTTTAAATTTTTTTTAAAAAAAAATATTTCAAAGAAAATCTTAAAAAATTAAAGAAATAAAATATACCATAAAAAAAAAAGATGAGAAAGAAATGGTAAAAAAATATAAGGTATAATTTTGAATTAAAAAAATTAATTTTAATTCAAATAAAAAATATCATTTCCACTTACTTTTTCCATTTAAAATTAAATTTTTAAAAAAAATATCAAAAAAAATAATAAATTAAAAAAATAAAAAGTACCGTAAAGAAGCCATAAATATAAAAAATAGAAAAAAAAATATAATTATAATTTTAAATTTGGAAGAAATAATGGTCAGAATAAGAATATTTACTAATACAATCTCATAAAGATTTTTCTTAATTTATATGATTATATATATGCTTTCACCCTAACTTTCAAGCTTGATACTATATGTGCGGTTGCTATCATGTTTTGAATTTTCTATCAAAATCAAAAATATCTTTGCTAAAATATATAAATTAAAATTAATTATTAATTAGAAATCATAATTATACGTATTACTTCTTGCATATATATAGATTAATAGGTGGAGCTCCCCTCTCCCTACTTTTTCCTTTTTAAAGAAAACATAATTTAGATTCAGCTAGTATTACATATATGGAGGTTTTTATACAGTTTAGATATTCAAGCTGCAAAAAATATGAAACAAGGAGATTCACTGATCTAGATGAGCCATCAAACTCCATATCAATCATTTTGGTCATTATTGACTCGATGTGAAATCCTATGACTATGGCAATGAATATTCAATGTGGATCGCTTTGGACATTATGAATTTTCAATAGAATGTGGATTACTTTTACTACTTTGAGAACTTAATTTGAATCATGTTAGCTACTATGAGCAGGAGTTAATAGGATTGAAGAACAAAATCCATCATATCAGGAAGTTGAGTCGCATGTCTAACTTTAGAAAGTTATAACTTGATTACACAATTTTTAATTTTTAATGTCAAACATACAAAAAATAGTACAATAAAAATGTAAAAAATACTAAGTACAAATATAACAAAGACTAAGTCCCACAAGGACGTCGCGGTGCCTGTGGTCGTTTGGACCTTCTCAGGAAGGTCCTCGCCGGCTGCTCCTGCTATAATGGCTCCTCTCCTATATCAGTGTAGGAGATCTGCTGATCATGCTGCTCAGAAATAACTGATGCTGTTGGATCATCTACGGATTGAAAGACCCGTTCAACCCTCTCATCTGGATACACGGATGGACTTGAAAAGAAAGTATCATACTCATATGGCCAACTGGTACCCGGTGATGTCATCTGGGGGATGTAGGAAGAAGAAGGCGCTGCCATCTGTGGATCAAAAGGTGGTGGCATCTGTGCAGCATCTAATGATGACATCTGCGGAATATACGGTGATGGCATATGTGAAACATATGATGACGGCGTATATCTCATATTTGACGTCGGGGCTGCTCCATACCAAGGCACACAGCTATATGCATCAACACCAATCGCCACCAATATTTCGAAACTTGTTCTCTCTATCTTCCGCAGTATCCGAGTCCGTTCATCCTCATCAGTTGTAGATAAAGCACGACGAGCGTCCAACACAAGATCCGACATAGAATCAGTCCACAAAATAAAAATAAAACAGTCAGTATAGTATAAAATATAAAACAAAAATATAACACAAATAACATAAAGTAATTTTTGTAATCTTATCAAAAGACGCACAGTAAAACTCTCGCCCTCGTATCCAAGAACTGCATACCGAGACTGTCCAATGACTCGCACCGTAATGCTAAAAAATCAAGCCATGTAGTCATCGGTATATGAACGACCTCTCAAAATAGGATCACCATGAACAATGTGATCTCGACATGCATCTCAAATATCGATGTACTCTGCATGTCTGATACGTCAGTCAATATGAGCTCTCCTTCGTCGATCAATACGATGAAGTCCTTGGTTGGTATCAAACTGCTATGGGATGCCCTGAATCTGACCAAACTGCTACAGGACATGATCGAAAAGATGCCACTCTACCACATCAAAATAAATAAGTGGCACCCTAGCAGTCCATATATCGTGTCTAACTGTACACATCTGCGGCAGTATAGTCATATCTCATCTGTATATGGCTCCCACAAAAACTGATAGAGTTAAAATAAAAAAAATTAGTAAGCTAAAATTTTAATAGATTATGAATACTGTAAAATGATATTTATAAAAAATTTAAAATTTATCCATCTATATGTATCAACTAATGTATCCAACTAGCACCTATAAACCCATGCCACTCTCATCGATACGTGATGAACGTTGAATGCAACGTTCCATCTGTTTCACAATGTACTTATGTTAAATAAATTTTATCAAATTTAAAATAGTAAATTTAAAATAAAAAAATAATATTTTGATACCTATATTTCAATGGTCCGTCTAGTCTGAATGGAACATCAAGATCCTACTGCTCTGATGGCATCTCGAGCAACTATCGTCGTAATGGACTGATAGTTGGCATACGCTCCCATACCCAAATCTGCAAATTTCAAAAAAATCATACATGATATACCCAATATAAAATATAATTGAATATTAAAAATAAAAATTTTTAATTCACATATATGAATAATACAAGATAACCACCAATCTCGCTCTGATCAGCATAAGAACTCCGATACATAGCTCTGTATAGGCAAGCTAGTACTGCACTGCCCCAACTGAGTCGACGAGCGAAGTCTAAATCCTCTAATAATGGCAAAAATATCAACTTCATCTTATTCGATGAAGTATTGGGTAATAGGACACCACCTAACAATCGCAACACCTGACCCCTAACATACTGCTGCACCATCTCCTTTAGTGCATCATCCGCAATATGAAAATATCGATAACGATCATCCAAACACTCAATCTTGAGTCATAAATGATTGAAAAAATATGCGTCGGGCTCAAACCCTAGCAATCGCAAGCACAAAGCCTGCCACTCCGGAATGGTAAGCGTGGGATCAACTCCGATAATTGGATCGCCATCAATTGGTAGTCCAGTAAGGATGCTGACATCCTGTAAAGTGATGGTCGCCTCACCAAATGGAAGATGAAATGTGTGTGTCTCTGGACGCCATCTCTCAAGCAAAGCAGTAATAAGACCAATGTCCATCTGTATATGATCAATCTGATATACTCCATAAAATCCCAGATATCGTAAATAATCTAACACTCTATGTGGAATATTCTTTGTCCTCCAAAAATCAGCATCGGATCTCGTAAACGAAGGTGTCTGGGCTCCTGCAATAAAATATAATAATTAGATAACGTATATAACTTTTAAAATAAAAATTTAAATAGTAAATAGGATTGGAATGCTTATGCCGCCATCTAAAATAGTCTGCGATCGATGGTGCTCCTGCAATATAAGAATACTGTTGTCTCGAGGATCGGGATACCGCGGATCGTAAGCCATAATACGTTAATGAATCTAAAATAACGATATTATCACAGATGTATTAAAAAATAAGACACAATATATTTTTAAAAAAATATATTTTAAACACAATATTATCACACGATATAATTTAAATACAAATACAAAATTCAATTCATCTCAGGATATTAAACACGTAAATTCAAATACAATCTCACAGAAATACATAAAACAATAATGAAAATAAGTCTTTAGAGCTTTTAATTTCTTTCACTGCTTGAAGTTGAAATATGTTGAAGTATCCTAGGACAGCGACGGCGGTCATGACCCTGTTCCCTACAAATGCCACAGTGGTTCTTACTTCTTATTTGCCTATCATCCATCTCATTTCGTAGTCTTGTTAACTTTGGTCTACCTTTCTGCTTGGGTTTCAAACGATGATGATCAGAAATATATTTGAACATACGTGTATGCATCTAATAATCTTCATGTGGTAATGGATTAAAGTCACCACTCCAAGCATTTATATATGCTGTAATTGTATATGCATCATCCACAAAATCACTAAAATATACAGTAATTTCTTGACATAGCTAAAACATGTGAATATGGATATTTGTACATGCTCCACTTTTCACAAGAATATTTTCTTTCAGCTAAAGTAACAGTATAAAAATTTTCTCCATCTCGTAACCCTGCGCTTGGTCTCCTCGTAAGCACTTCATATATACCTCTTTGAAGGTTGAAGTTGTTACTTGGTGCTGGTTAGCTTTAACTTGATCTTCAGCAATCTTAATTGCAATATGAGGAGTAAAAAGATTATTTAGATTCTCCTCTACATATCTCAAGGCTTGAGCATGCCTCGTATTGAAGTATTTCATAAAATGATAAAATGTCATTTGAACACAAGTTGTAATTGGCACATTTCTAGCTCCTCGTAAAATACTATTAAAAACCTCCGATAAATTTGTAGTTAAGACACCATAGCGTAGGCCATCATCATGTGCCAACGTCCACTTCTCCTTTTCTATCTCGGACAACCAGCTCCAAGCCTCTTCATTCACTGTTCTGATCCTACCCATGATAAAGTTGAACTTGCAAACTTGATGAGCGCTTCCTGCTTGCAATACTGCTCATTTCAGCTGTACATTTTTAAAATGAGTATTAAAATTATTGCAGATATGTCTTAAACAGTATCGGTGATAGGCATGTGGTGGACTCCATCCAAATAGACTCATCTGTGATGGCATTTAATATACCTGGATGCCTGTCAGAAATTAAGCATATTCCATTTCTATCTTTAACGATATGTGTTTTGAGCTGGAAAAGAAACCAACTCCAACTTGCAATCGTCTCTTCATCCACAATTACATATGCTAATGGAAATATTCCATTCTCTGCATCAATTCCTGTTGCAATTAACATCTTACCTTTAAACTTTCCATACAAGTGCGTGCCATCCATGCTGATTACAAGATGGCAGTGCGTAAAACTCTGGATAGATAGTTTGAAAGCTCAGAAAATATAATTTAAAACTCGGACATTGGAATTCACAGTTTGAAAAAAATTCTATGAAACAACTGTACCAGGATTTGCATGTTAAAGTACAGCCATATAATAGGGTAATTTAGCATAAGACGGCTCCCATTCTCTATAAATATCAACCAATACTTTCTGCTTTCCACACCATGCTTTCCTGCATGACACTGTATATTGAAATTGATCATTAACGGCTGCCACAATAGCTTCAACTTTAACACCGGTATCTTTCTCAATAATATATCGGACTAATGTGCTAATCATCCTTCCACTGACATGTTTGTGGTCTCGACTCAATCATGTAAATAAATAAGTGTGAGGAGCCTCATATTTTGTGATTTGAAAATATCTATGTTTTTCCAACAATGCAGCACGAAGCCTCCATTTATAATTTTGAACATTATCTGATGATGTGCATCGTACGGATCATAATTTTGAATGCGACTGAACTACATTGTATGTCCAATATTTCATAATGTGATAAAGATCAACAGCTCTCCTTATATAATCTTTACTCTCAAACATTAGACCTTTAGAAAATTCAATCATCGAGGAGTCCCAAAATTGATTGTTAGAATTCAATCTTCGACTAGCACTAACACAACCACCATTATCTAAATTTATATCATTAAAATATTATGGAGGTTCGTGCAAACGAGGTTGAGGTTCTTCCACATTAATATTAGCCTGAACATCTTTTTCATCATTGTCATCTTCATCATCATCATCATTACTACTACTGTCCTCATCCATCCAACAGTCTTCATCTTTACTTTCATCTGACTCAAAGCCAAGACTATCATAATTTATTCCACTGACTACCCAGTCATCGTTTCCTATATGAGTGTCGTCTCCCGCACTTACCACTACTTCTAGCAAAGGAGAAGTCACCATAGCAGAAGACACAGGAGAAGTCACCATAGGACTCGGAATAATTGGACAACTAGGATCGGCAGTAGTGGAATATTGTTCTGCAAAAATGATCTCAATACTATCGGTTTGTACCATAGGAGTTACGAAAGGTGAGGAAGGCCTAACATTATTGTCCGCTTGAGTTAAAAATGTCCGCTTGAGTTAAAAGCCGACTATGGTATCCAAAACTTGGTACATCTTCCTTTTCAATATATAATTCTAAAAATCGATATTCTGAATATTTTAAAGAAAAAGTCAGCATTTATTCGACATCTTCATCGTCATCAATTAGAACCAAGATATATTTGCTCTGCATTAACTGTCCCGACAGATTAGGAGATTTCTATTTCAATTTTATTTTATATTTTTTTTTGTCTACAGAAATACTGCTGTATAAATGATCCAATAATTTTTGACGTGATAATGATGAAGATACTCTAATCATCTGATTTGTAGGATGACTGTACTGTACACCAGTTTCATCATTCTGTATCATGCCATCATAATACAATAGTACACGAACTCGAATACTGGCCATTTTCTCAGAGAAACCTACGATAAAATCAAAATCAAAATATTTAATATTATTAATTATTTTATCGTTTCAAAGGATTTACATGATACATGCATCATATCATCAACAAATAGGTACAGATAGATCCTATCCCATCTGAGAATTGCATTAATTCTATAGATTAATTACATTAATCAAACGATACGCAAAAAGGACCGAAAGAAATTTCGGCAGTATTTCCCCTTAGTTCTCCCCATACGACTCAAAATGTGTGAGGAGAACTAAAGAAAAATACTGTCTGAAATTTTTTTCGAACCCTCCGCATATCATTCGAATAATATAATTATCTATAGAATTAAATGCAATTCTCAAACTGTCCAAACTGGACAATAAATTGACCAATGTATATATTTTACGGTATCCATACAAAAATATATATTTAAATATATATTTTATATGGATATCGGAGAATATTCTACATTGGTCAATTGATGGGTCTACATTTTCATGAAATACAATATATTTTAAAATTTTTAAAATATGATCGAATTGAATTTTAAAATACATCTGAATCTAATGAGATAAAAATAAAAATAAAAATAAAAAATAATAAGATAAAAAAAATAAAAAGATTGAAATAGACGGCCCGTCGTGGGGCCGTCGCGGAACCACCGCCGGGAGCCATCGCGGAGCGACCGTCGGAGCCCGATGGGGCCCGCCGCCATCGCGGCCCATCGCGTGGGACCTGCCGTATCCCACCGTCGGGCCTGCCGCCGGAGAAGGGGAGGGTCGGGGCCAGCCACAGGGGCCGCCGTCGCGCCCCGGTGGGGCCCGCCACCCCGACCCCCCACCCCCCCGACGAGGCCCGCCGCCCGACCCCTGCGGGGCCTGTCGCTGGAGAAGGGGAGGGTCGGGACCCACCACAAGGGCCGCCGCTGGGCCCCGGTGGGGCCCGCAGCCCCACCCCCCTACGGAGCCCACCGTCCGACCCCCGCGGGGCTCGCCGCCAGAGAAGGGGAGGGTCGGGGCCCGCCACAAGGGCCGCCGTCGGGCCTCGGTGGGGCCTGCAGCCCCACCCCCCGATGGGGCCTACCGCGGGGCCCGCACGGGCCGTCGCCGGCAGTCTGTCGCCGGCGGCCAAGGAAAAAGAGGGGCAGAGAGAGGAAGAGAGAGAGAGAGGAAGAGGGAGAGGAGGGGCCGGCCAAGGGAAGGGGACCGTCGGGGCCCACTGTGCCGGGCCGCCATTGGGCCGCCACCGGCCGTCTGTCACCGGTGGCCAAGGAAAAAGAGGGAGAGAGAGGAAGAGGGAGAGGAGGGGCCGGCCAAGGGAAGGGGCCCGCCGTGGGGGGCCACCGTCGGGACGCCGCCGGCCGACTGTCGCTGGCGGCCAAGGAAAAAGAGGGAGAGAGAGAGAGGAAGAGGGAGAGGAGGGGCCGGCCAAGGGAAGGGGATCGCCGGGGCCTGCCGTCGAGGACCGTCGGGGCCTGCCGCCGACCGTCAGTCGGCCGGCGGCCAAGGAAAAGGGAGAGAGAGAGGAAGAGAGAGAGGAAGAGAGGAAGAGGGAGAGGAGGGGGCCGCCATCGGGGCCCGGGGCCCGCCGCCGGGACGAGTGGTCGGCCGTCGGGGCGTGCGGCCCGCCGCCAGCCCTCTGACGCTGACGGCCAAGGAAAAAGAGGGAAACAGAGAGAGGAAGAGAGAGAGAGAGAGGAAGAGGAAAAGGAGGGGTCGGCCAAGAGAAGGGGACCGCTGGGGCCACCGCGGGGGCCCACCGTCGGGGCACGTGGGCCACCGCCGGCCGTCTGTCGCCGATGGCCAAGGAAAAAGAGGGAGAGAGAGAGGAAGAGAGAGAGAGAGGAAGAGGGAGAGGAGGGGGCCGGGGCCTGCCGTCGGGGCGTGCGGCCCGCCACTGGCCCTCTGACGTCGGCGGCCAACGAAAAAGAGGGAGAGAGAGAGAGGAAGAGGGAGAGAGAGGAGGCAGCTCACCGCCGTCGGGAGCTCGCCGCCGTGCCGCCGGAGAGACGCCGGAGAAGGGAGAAGAGGGAGAAGAGGGAGAAGGGAGAAGGGAGAAGGAGAGAAGAAGGGGGGAAAGGAGAAAACGCCATTCCCTTTGGCATTTTCTCTTCTTTTTTTTTCTCTTTTTCTTTTTTTTGATTTTTAAAATTTTTTTCTTAAATTTTTTAATTATTTTTTAATAATTTTTTAATAAATAAAATTAATTAAAAATGAGGATAATAATTTGAATGATAATTTTTAATTTAAATTAAAGTTATTTTTTTTTTTATTTTAAAATTATAATTTTTATTTTATTACCATTTTTTTTCTTTTATTCACTTCTTTTATGATATTTTTTTTTGAAATTCAATTTAAATTTTTTATAATTTTAAATTATAATTTTAGTTTTCTTCCATTTTTATCTTTTTGGCATTCTATTACATATTTTTTTTTGTTTAAAATATTTTTTAAATAATTAAATTTAAATTAATTTAGTTATTTAAAATGATATTTTTTATTTCAATTATAATTAAAATTTTTATTTCTCAAAATTTAAAATTATAATTTTTTTTTCAATTAGAATTACAATTCCTATTTTTTTCAATTTTATTTTTTTCTTTTTATTCTTTTTTGTGGTATTTTTTTATTTTTTTACAATATTTTTTTTTCTTCAGATAATTTTTTAAAAAATAATTTGCAATGGACAACATAATTTCAAATGATATTTTTTATTTGAATTAAAGTTAAAAATTCTTATTTTTTTTAAATTTTAATTTACAAATTTCTTTTTTTCATATTTTTTTCTCTTTTTTCACTTTTTTATGGCATTTATTTTTTTTTCAAAATTTAATTTAAATTAAAAATTTAATTTTTTTAATTCAAACTTATAATTATATAATTTTTTTATTTTTTTCATATTTTCCTGTTTTTATGAAATTTTTTTAGGCTATTTTTTTATTTGTTTGGAATATTTTTTAAATAAAATAATTTGAAATTGGGAAAGTGATTTGAAATGATATTTTTTATTTTAATTAATTTTAAAAATTTTATTTCTTTTAAATTTCAAATTATAATTCTTATTTTTTTAATTTTTTTTACTTTTTGGTTTTTTAATGATACTTTTTATTTTTTTATTTTTTTATTTTTTTGAACATTTTTGGAAAGAATTTGAAATGATGTTTTTGAATTAAATTTAAAATTTTTATTTTTTTAAATTCAAATTTATAATTTTTATTTCTTTCACATTTCTTTCTTTTTTTTCTTTTTCTATGATATTTTTAATTTTTTAAATTTTTAAGATTTTTGTTTAGATATTTTTTAAAAAAATTAATTTGAAAAGAAAAAAATCGTCTAAAATTATCTTTTTTATTCGAATTAAAAATTTAAATTTTTATATTTTAAATTTCATTCAAAATTAAAATTCTTATTTATTTATAAATTAAAAATTTAAAAAATTATTTTTTTTCCATTTTTTTTCATTTTTTTCCTTTTTTTTGGAGAAAAAAATTAGAAAACGCCATTTTGAATGATATTTTTAAAAATGTCATTTAAAATAGTATTTTTAAAAACATCATTTTAAATGATATTTTTAAAAATATCACTTAAAATAGTATTTTTTTATTTTATTTTATTTTATTTTGGACGACGCCTACGTGGAAAATGTGGGTGACATGGCTTGAAAAAAATTCCATTCAAAATAATATTTTTCTTCTTTTATATTACTTTTATAAATAAATTAAAATTTATATTATTTAAATAAATAATTTTTTTTTTATATTATTTAGGAAAAAAACTACAACATCGGCTTGGCCAGATCGTCGCCATCTTTCCTCCATCAATCTCGCATCACCAGCTGGAAATTCTGGAACCAGGCAAGGACGACCTCGATTTGTTAAACCACCCACACCTTCAGTCACGGGAGAATGGACTGAGGTGGTATGCAAGCAAAGAGCCACGAAAAAATCCATTGGTCATGAAGCTCTCCATCAAGGAATTCCTAAGGGATGGTGGTGGTGCCCAGCATGTGAGATCGAAGTATCAGATGTAGGATGGAGAAGGGTCTTGGACAAACCTCTCCATGCTCGAAAATTAAATGCAGATGCGGTAAAAAACAAGGCATCAGTTAAGGGCTCTTCTCATGAGCATATGAGAGGCCATCCTTCCACTTTCAAACACTTTCAGCATTCTGGTTACCCTTTTCTCGCTGCCGCTGCCCAAGAACGGCCGATAAGGCGCCCCACATTACATACCCTCCCTGCTGTACCCTTTAAAAAGGGTGTTTGTTTTAGATGCGGTAGCACTAACCACTTCAAAGCGAACTGTCGAGAGCCTCTTCGTTGTTTCCGTTGCAGGAAATTTGGCCATTCAGCAAGAACATGCAAAGTCTTCAAAAACTCCTCGACCAGCTTCTTAAATGCCATGCAGAACCCTGGCGGCTCTCCGTCCACCTTTAACAAGCATCGCCCCTCATCCATCCATCAAGGCTTTCATTTCGTTTTCGATGGAAATGACTGGCATTGAAAAATACCTGGATAGAGCGGCCCTCGTCGAAGCTGTTGGTCGTCTTGTTAAAACAGATGATGTTTCGAATGCCTTAACTCAGAAAGCAAGGAAGATCGGTTCTTGGACCACTCGGCACTTAACCGAGAGTACATTTTTTGTATCCTGTCCTGACAGGCAAATAGCTCTAGCTCTGATGGCTGAAGGGCATGTGTGTGGAGATGGGTTCACTCTTATAGTGAACTATATTAGTAAGCACACTTAATCGTGCTATTATTAGTATTGAAAGTCTCAGAGTTTTGAGAATCTAAGAGTCATACAGAAACTCCAATTATCTAGAAAATGCATGAGTAATTATGTGTTAATCTCGAAATATGGATGTGACCCATAGAAAGAAGTGTTATAAATGCTTATTTAGTAATGTATTGTGTCTAGTAAGTTCCTGGCTATAAATACCCATAGGGTCATTTTGTAATGTAACAATGAGCATTTTGAACCTTTGAGTACCTTCAAAAAATATAATATTATTTTATTCTGAACTCATCATTCTTTCATTGACAACTTCAAAGGGGTATTAGAGCCAATAATATCCACCAATAGTCTCCTCCAACCCTCCTTTTCTCGTCTCACCAAAATAAACTATAAAAGTTGGTACTTGCAAAAGAAGGCTCTACTTGGATCTCAAGATCTTTGGGATCTGGTAGAAGAAGACTATTAAGAGCCAAGAGAAAGAGAGGCTCTCACTAATCAATAAAGGGAGTCTCGAAAGAGAGATAAGAAAGTCTTATATTTTATCTATCAATCTATAGATAAATCAGCTTTTGAGAAGATCGCGGTAGCAAGCACTTCAAAGCAAGTATGGGAGATTCTCCAAAATTCTTATAAAGGAGTAGAGAAGGTGAAGAAAGTTCACCTCCAAACTCTTCGAGGCAAATTTGAAGCCCTACAAATAAAAGAATCCGAATGTATTTCGAATTATTTCACAAGAGTCTTAGCCGTTGTCAATCAATTGAGGAGGAATGGTAAAACTATGGATGACACCAGAGTAATAGAAAAAATTTTGTGCTCATTGGATGTCAAATTTGACTATATTGTGGTTACCATCGAGGAGTCAAAGAATTTGGAAGAGATGACCATAGACGAGCTTATAGGTTCCCTACAAGCTCATGAAGAAAGATTCAACAAAAGGAGGCAAGAGCTTTTGGGGCAAATTCTTCAATCCAAGGTTTCTTTGAAGAAGAACAAAGAAGACTCCAAGAATGAAAGGAGTCAAAGAGGCCGAGGATGAGGCCGTGGCCAATGGAGAGGCCATGGACGCGATCAAGGACATGGAGGCTATAATAACAAAGAGAAGTTAAGCCAAAGTTCAAAAGGAGGACGTGGACAAGGAGGCTCATCTAAAGGCAGAAGGTATGACAATTTCAAAGTTCGTTGTTTTAGTTGCAACAAACTTAATCATTATGTTTCGAATTGTTGGTATAATGATGCTAACCAAGTTGAAGAAATGGCTCATTATGCAAAGAAGAAAGAAGAAGATGGTGATAAAGTCTTATTGCTTGCTTGTAAAAAAGATGACATTGGTGAGCAAAATATGTAGTTTTTGGACACTAGTACAAGTAATCACATGTGTGGCTATAAGAACATATTCACGGAGTTGGACGAATCGGTGAATGGACATGTGTCTTTTGGTGACTCCTCCAAAGTAGACGTAAAGGACAAAAGTAAAATCTTTATTCAATTAAAAGATGGAAGTCATAAATTTCTCTCTAATGTTTATTACATATTGGAGATGAAGAATAATATTTTGAGTTTGGGGCAACTATTGGAGAAAAGATATGATGTGCATATGAAAAATAAAAGTTTATTTTTTAAAGATCAAAAAAATAATTTGATAGCCCATATTCAAATGATAAAAAATAGAATGTTCATGCTTAACATCAAACATGTCAATACTAAATGTATGAATGCAAGTGTAAAGGATTGCTCATGGCTTTGGCACTTGAGGTTTGGTCATCTTCACTTTGGTGGCCTCAAACAACTATCAAGCAAGAAGATGGTGAAGGGCTTACCACATATTGACTCTTTAGAATAATTTTCTGAAGGATGTGTTCTTAGTAAGCAATCAAGAAAGAATTTTTTCAAAGAAGCTTCCTATCATGTAAAGAAGCCACTTGAACTCATCTACACTGATATATGTAAGCCAATTTCTCCAATATTTTTTGGAGAGCATCGTTATTTTTTAATCTTTATTGATGATTTTAATAGAAAAATTTGGATGTATTTTTTGAAGGAGAAGTCTGAAGCATTTTTCATATTCAAGAAGTTCAAAGCTATGGTGGAAAAAAAAATGTGGTTACTACATCAAGGCCTTACGATCCGATCGTAGAAGCGAATTTACATCTAAAGAGTTCGAATATTTTTGTGAGGAGTATGGCATTCGATGACTCTTGACAGCATCTTATTTCTCCCAATAAAATGGAGTGGTAGAGAGAAAGAAACGGATCATTCTTGATGTAGTTCGAAGTATGCTAAAGACGAAGATCATGTCGAAGAAATTTTAGATGGAGACCGTAAATTGTACGGTCTACTTACTCAATCGATGTCTTACCAAGAGCCTAGAGGACATAACTCCACAGGAGGTGTGGAATGGAAGACAACTTAGTGTCTCACACTTGAAGATTTTCAGGAGTATCATCTATGCTCATATCCTAGACTAAAGAAGAATGAAGCTTGAAGACAAGAGTAAAAATTTTATCTTTATCGGATATGATGCTCGATCTAAAGCTTACAAGCTCTTTGATCTAGAAACTAAAAGGATTCATATTAGTAGAGATGTGGAGTTTCATGAAGATGGTATGTAGAGTTGGTACTCAAACAAAGAGTTATTTTATGAAGAGAAGAAAGAAGAAGAGAAAGAATCAAAGGTGCATTTTGAAGTTTCTTCACCACCTTCATCTTCACATTCTAGAGTATCACTTCTTTTGGATGATAGTCCAATGCAAAGGAAGACAAGGAGTTTGCAAGAGCTATATGAGGTAACAAACGAACTTAATCTCGTTTGTCTTTTGGCTAGCAATGAAAATATTTTTTTTGAAGAAGCAATACAAGATAAGATTTGGAAAGCCACAATAAATGAAGAGATCAAAGCAATAGAGAAAAAATAATACTTGGGAACTTACTACTCTCCTCGAAGGCCATAAATTCATAGATGTTAAATGGGTTTACAAGAAGAAGAAGAATACTCAAGGACATATAGAGAAGTACAAAGCAAGATTGGTAGACAAAGGCTACAAGCAACAAGCCAGTATCGACAATGAAAACTATTTGCCTTGGTTACTTATATGAAAATTATAAGATTACTCATCTCTATTACAGCACAATTCAAATGGCCAATTCTTCAAATGGATGTTAAATCAGCTTTTTTGAATGAAATTTTAGAAGAAGAAGTCTATGTGAATCAACCCAAAGAGTATGTGAAAAATGATCATAAAAAAAAGGTCTAAAAGTTGAAGAAAGCGCTCTATGGCTTGAAACAAACATCTAGAGTATGGAATAGTAGAATTGATGCATACTTCAAAGCTAATGACTTCATGTAATGTCCATATGAGCATGCCTTATATGTGAAAAAGAAGAATGAAGATATATTGTTTATTTTTTTATATGTAGATGATCTTATTTTTACGGGAAGCAACTCTTAAATATTTGAAGAATTCAAGCAAGCTATAACCCTAAAGTTTGAAATGACATATTTGAGGCTTATGTCATATTTTCTCAGCTTAGAGGTCAAGCAAAACAATGAAGGCATCTTCATTTCTTAAGAAGCATATGCAAAGAAGATTCTTAAGAGATTTAAGATGGAAGATTGTGAGCCAATAAGCACCCCTGTTGATTGTGGAGTCAAACTATCAAAATTTGAAGAAGGTAAGGTGATGGATCCTACTCTTTATAAAAGCTTAGTTGGAAGCTTAAGATACGTCACATGCACAAGATTGGACATTCTATATAGAGTTAGTTTATTAAGTCGTTTTATGGAGGAACCAAAATCTACACATTGGAAAGCTGCAAAAAGAATTCTTCATTACATCCGAGGTACTATATCTTATGGATTAATGTATTCTCTTTCTTATGATTTTCGACTTTTTGGTTATTCGGATAGTGATTGAGGAGGAGATTCGGATGATAGAAAGAGTACAACCTGATTTGTTTTCTACATATGTGATATGGCATTCACTTGACTTTCTAAGAGGCAAACTATTGTGACTCTTTCTACTTGTAAGGTGGAATATGTTGCGGCATGTTCATGTATTTGCCATGCCATATGGCTTAGAAGATTGTTACAAGATATCTATTTCTCTCAAATTGATGCTACTAAGATATATGTGGATAGCAAGTCGGCAATGGCATTAGCAAAGAATCCGGTCTATCATGAAAGGAGTAAGCATATCGACATCCATTTTCATTTCATAAAAGAGCATGTAAAAGAGAAAAATGTGGAGTTACCTTATATGAAGACTCATGATCAAGTTGCGGATATCTTTACTAAGCCACTTGCAGCAAATCATTTTCACAAGCTCAAAAACTTACTTGGCATGAAGGATGGAATACAGTTAAGTTTAAGGAGAATGTTAGTAAATAAACTTAATTATATTATTATTAGTATTGGAAGTCTAAGAGTCATGTAGAAACTCCCATTATCTAAAAGATGCATGAGTAATTATGTGTTAATCTTGGAATATGGATGTGACCTTTGGGAAGAAGTGTTATAAATGCTATTTAGTGATGTATTGTGTCCAGTAAATTTTTCTAATGGCTATAAATATCCATGGGTCATTTTGTAATACAATAATTAGCATTTTAGACCTTTGAATATTTTTAAAAAATATAATATTATTTTATTTTGAATCCATAATTCTATCGTTGATCAACTGCAAACCATTGGAACTTACACAATCGTGGAGTGCAACACAAGCTCAAACTTAACGTTTATGCTACTTTACTTAACCTGCCTCTTCTCTGTTGGTCTGCAGAAGCCGTTGCATCGCTTATTGCTGGTTTTGGAGTCCCGTACCGGGTTAGAAAATCTAGCTTAAAGTGGGAAGACCTGCGAGGCTTCCACGTAGTTTTCTACTGCGAACATTTTGAAGACATTCCGGAGAAAATAGAGGTTACTGTCGGGCCCCATACTTACTTTGTAGAAGTCAGGATTAACAATGTGACGGAATGCTCACCAACCTTTATTGACTCGACCTCTCCCTCCCCCTCCCATGGAGATCAAGACGATGAAGGTTCCGATAGTTGGGAGTTCTGGCAAAGAACAATCGGTAGATCGCCATCGGACAGCGGTGGGCATCGTCAGCAAGATTCTCAAGAGGACAGCATTTCATTGGATGGACATAATTCTACCAGGGATGCTCCGAGACGTCGTCGGCATTCCCCGGATGGTGCAACACTAGGTTGTGATTTGGATCAGAACCAAATCCTTGCTAGTCGGCTGAACCAGCTTAGTCTTGTGCCGAATCAAGTGCCCACTCTGATTATCTTTCCTGGGCCGAAGCTGGATACCAGTCATTGGTTTTTACCTGACTGTTTTTGTTGGGCAAATTCAAATTTCAAACCTATAATCATTCAGGAGGAGAGAAAGATTGGAATGGATGATGTTACAGCCTACAACTACCTAGCCTTAGCCTTACCGGCGCTTGAAAAACTTCAATGGCTGTCCACTTACCATTTAGTTAACGTTAAAAAAGTCTTTTCATCTTTATTAGAGTATGCTGCGAAGCATACTCTAATCAGGGATGTTGTCCTTCAATCCAAATGCGATGCTGTTTGCTTTCAAGAAACAAAATCTAGTCACATTATGTCGGATATTATATCATCCACATGTGGTATGGCTTTTGACTCTTGGGAGGCAGTCAATGCGACTGGGGCAGCAGGAGGAATCCTAACATGTTGGAAATCTGACTTAATGCAAGTGAGCCATCTTCATAAAGGCTTATTTTCTCTGAGTACACATCATCAATGGAAAATACAAACAAGCACTACAAGCAGGGTTATAACGAACGTTCATGGACCCACTGATTATCATCTCAAGAAAGAATTTTTGGATGAACTGAACACTATAAGATCAATCTGGAAAGGCCCATGGATGAACTGAACACTATAAGCGACTTCAACTTAATTCGCTTCACAGCGGAAAGAAAGGGAACTTCAAACTGTAGCGCCTCATCGGATGGTTTCAATGAATTCATTAACTCCCACACTTTGATGGAGATAAATCTTAAACTTCGCCGCTTCACCTGGTCAAACCATAGAGATGACCCTACTTTGGCCAAACTACACCCATTGCCTCTTCTATCTCCTCTACCCAAAGTAACATCGGATCATGTTCCTTTGCTTTTGCACGAGCCAATTCAACAGATGAGAGTCAAACTTATTTCGTTTTGAACATTTTTGGTTCACTATCTCAGGTTTTGATGATCTCATTGTTGCTTGGTGGAGACAGGCTCCCTCATCAAAAGATGTTGCATCAAACCTTATTCTCAAGCTAGGCTATCTTTGTTCAAAACTCCAACGTTGGAATCAGCAAAGTAATGGAAATATTATTAGACGGAAAAACTCCATCAAAGAGCATATAGCAGATCTAGAATTGCAAGAAGAGGGCAGAATCCTTTCATTTGCGGAACAAGCTGAGCGGATCACTCTCAAAAGGACATTAGAATCCATCTTATCTCAGGAAGAAATTCTTTGGATGCAATGATCGAGGATAAACTGGCTTAAGGCGGTGACAAGAATACCAAATTCTTCCATTTGCAAGCCTGTTCCAGGAAACGAAAAAATTCAATTCTTCAAGTCAAGTATAACAACCATCTAGTCACTGAGAAATCGCAAATCCAATCGGTCTTCAAACACTTCTTTACTAATCTTCTCGGGACACCAAACGAAGTCATTGATCGTTAATTGCAGGTCAACTGGGATGATTTATACGATGATGATCCAAATATCCTTCTGGAGCTGGAAAAACGACGAAAATTAAGGCACCAGGGCCAGAAGGTTTTACAAATGCCTTTTACCAGCGTTTCTGGGAATTATTAAAAGGAGACTTGGTAAGTTTATTTGAAAGCTTTCATTCAAATGCAACAGACATAGGAAGATTGAATTACACTTTCATCACCTTTATTCCAAGAAAACAAGAAAGCCTATCAGTTAAAGGTTATAGACCCATTAGTCTGCTCAATGGGTTATCGAAGATTATCTCAAAAGTGTTAGCAATGAGGCTGGCCTCGCATATGGACCACCTCATCTTGGACTCACAATCGGCATTCATAAAAAGAAGACAACTCAGTGACTGCTATTCATGTGCAATGGAGGTTTTAGCATTTTGCAAGCGATCCAAACAACAAGTTTATTGTTAAAACTTGATTATGAAAAAGCATTCGATAACGTGGATTGGGAGTTTCTGTTATAGCTCCTGAAAGCCCGGAAATTCGGAGCCACCTAGTGCAACTGGATCTCCTCCATATTGAAAACCGAGCAAAGTCGCACTCCTTATCAATGGAGAACCAACACATTGGATCAAAACAAGAAAAGGGCTGAGACAGGGCGATCCACTTTCTCCCTTCCTCTTCATTCTGGTAACGGATGTGTTGAGTCACATTCTTAAGCAAGCTTCCAAGAATAACTTGATCAAAGGGATTGGGACAAACAAAGAGACCTCTGGATTAAACTGCATACAATATGTAGATGACACTGTAATCATTTGTAAAGCTAATAAAAGGTATGCCTCAAACCTCAAATTTATTCTATATGCATTTGAATTGCTCCAAGGGCTCAAGATCAATATGGACAAAAGCTCCTTGACCGGGGTAGGGCTATCAAACACAAGGAGAAAATTCTTTGCAGACCTCATGGGATGTGGAGTCTCAGAACTTCCTACAACATACCTGGGGATGCCTCTTCATGAATACAAATTAAAAAATTCAGATTGGAACTTTCTCGTCGAGGAGATCGATAAGAAACTATCAATGTGGAAAAACAAGGTGTTGTCTATTTGTGGTAGATTAGTTCTTATTAATGCAGTGCTTGGAGCCATTCCAGTGTATTGGATGTCATCACTCCTCATCCCAGCAGAAGTTTCGAAAAAGATTGAGAGGAAAAGAAGAGACTTTTTGTCACGCCCCCGACCCAACATTTTGAATCGAGGATCATGGCAACCACCGCATACTCATAGAAAACTCTTCCCATAAGCATGCAAGGCATCTTATCATACTATCCTAAAACAACAGCGGAATAATTAGTCAACAATTTAAATCTAAAATATAACGACCTAAATTTTTTCTTTAATATCTCAATAAATTCAACAACGATTCAAAGGCTTTGCATCAAATTCAATAAGCCTTTCAACCTAAAATAAAAGTATGAAGATTCTACTTTTGATCACTCTTCCATTCATATCTTGTATCATCTTAATTCTTCAACATCTGTAAAAACAGTAAAATAGGAGGTAATGAGCTAGACAGCCCAGTAAGCAATGATCACTTTCAAACAGATTTCATCAGGCATTTAAGTAAATCATCATTTATAAAAAAAATAAGCATATAGAGTTCATCAATTCGAAATCAATTTCAATTATGCAACATAATTCATGCCAAACTCATTTCTTTTTCGAAAATTCAAGTTTCTTTCGAGATTTCAATTTCTTTCGTTCTTAAATTCTTTTCGTCAACCATGAGCTATGACCACATTTTTCCTGTGGCAGGGTCATAATACCGCATATCTGCTTGTGGTAGGCTGCGAATCATCTGGCAGCCATATCCTTTAGAACCGCTGGTCTCGCTGGCGGTTTGTCGCTGGTCTCTCTGACGACATGTCGCTGGTCTCGCTGGCGTCATAAACCCTCAGGACAATCAATTGCCAACGTACATACCCCCATTGGCAGGGTCCTTTACATAGTCAGGTTGTCAATTCTTATTGTTTCTTATATCATAATTCTTCATAAATCATGTTTCATATTCTAATTTCGATAATAAAACATATAATCATGTAGTATCGAAATCAATCAATATAATGCATCATAAAATCAATATGTTCAATCATGCTTCATCATAACATTTCAAATAAGATATTTTCATAACAAAATACCATTCATCCAATTCATGCATCGTTTCACAAATCATGTCAGAAGAATACATTATAATTTACCGATAAATCTAGAAAAAGTGAAACATTACTTACCTCAAATGCATTCCAATAAATCCACATAATTCTATAAATTTTTTTCCAAAAATTTTATTCGTAGATCATATCGCGATATCCCATGATCAAACATCCATAATCCTATACAGAATCAATTTCAATAATTAGAAAGAATACGAATACCATATTTCAACGGTTTAGATTGGGTCCGATCGTCTAATTTCATCTAATCAAAATCTAATTAGGACCTAAACGATCCAAAGTTTGACTATCAGATCAAATCGGATTCGAAGTGATAGGACCGAGATTTCTTCATC
Source organism: Elaeis guineensis (assembly GCF_000442705.2). Classification (NCBI taxonomy): domain Eukaryota; kingdom Viridiplantae; phylum Streptophyta; class Magnoliopsida; order Arecales; family Arecaceae; genus Elaeis; species Elaeis guineensis. The sequence continues at coordinate 107,747,032 of NC_025997.2, read as the reverse complement.
GATTTCATAAAATCAAGTGGAGAGAGAAAATCAGAGGAGAGAGAATTCATGAGGTACAATTCAAATTGATCAGGTGACACAATCCAACATTACGATTGGTCCAATATCTCAATTGGTGAAATCAACATGATCAAATCAAATCATGGCTAGATCGGAATCATGGATGATCAAATCTAAAGATTCATGGTCTGATTAAGGTGGGTGCCAGTACGCTGTCTGACAATCATAGATCAGGGTTCTTCATTAAAATCAGATCAGACTTATTAAAATAATTTTTTTCATTCACTAGCCTTTTTTTTTAAAGAGAGAATCAATCAAGAGAGAGAATATTTTAGAGAGAGAAAATTTTAGAGAGAGAAAATTCTAGAGAGAGAAAACTCATCTTGAATTCTTCAGACAATATGATTCAACAAATTCTATCGATCAGATCAAATCATGCTAAAATTATTATGTGGATAATTCAATAAGATCATGAGAAATAAAATCTAAAAATACCTGATCTGATCAAAGTGGATGTCGGTGTATCGTCCGACGATCACAGATCAAAAATCCATTACGAGAATCATTTAAATTCATCATCATTCTTCTCAAAATTCTAAAAATCTTAGGAGAGATAAATAATCTAGAGAGAGGATTCTAGAGAGAGAAAGTAGAGAGAGAAAGTCTAATTCTAGAGAGAGAAAATACTAGTTCAGGCTGAAGAGAGAGAGGGAAGAGAGAGAAACTCTCTTTCTCATATTTTATTATTTATATCATTATTTATTAATTAATTTAATAATTTTTTTTCTTTTCTTTTCTCTCTCTCTTTTTTTTCTTTTTCTTCACGGAAGAGAGAGGAGAAAATCCTATTTATTATTATTATATTATTATCATTTTATTTTTCTTATTTCTTCTTTTTTTTTCTTTTTTCTTTTCTTTTTCTTCTTTTTCTTTTCTTTTTCTTTTCTTTTCCTTCTTCTTCTTTTCTTTTTTTTTCTCCCATGGGTTCCTTTGGGCCGAAACAGGGGACCTTGAGGTCCCCTCGTTGGGTGGCCGGCCGGCGGCGCAGCCGACGTGAGGCGGCCGTCGGCAGGAGGGGGTGACTCGCCGATAAGAAGAGGGCCAAACTGGTGGTCGGCAGTGACCACCGGCGACGGCAAAATGGCAAAAAAAAAAATTCTTCCGCAACAAAATTCGACGACTCCGGTCGCCGGCGAGCGGCACATTGGCACGGGAAGGACGAGGGAGAAGAGAGGAAGAGGAGGAGGCTTACCTCCGTCGCCGGCGAAGCTTTTCCGGCGAGATATTGGACGGCACAGTGACGGGTCTCCGTGAGAAATTTTCGACGATTGCCGCCGTTTTGCCTCGGGATTTCTCGATGAGAGGAGAGAGGAGGGTTCTCCTCCTTAAATAGAGCCAGAGGGAACTTGTTTCCGACTCCGATTAGGAGCCGGTGAACGGAGGAAGAAGACTCCCTTCGGGAGTTCTTCTCCTCTGTTTTCCTTCCTTTTTTTTTTGTTTTGGGCTTTGGATTCGTTGCTTGGGCCGGGCCTTACATTCTTCCCCTCTAAAAAAAATTTCATCCTCGAAATTTTTCTTGCCTGAGTCTTCATAGTTTCTTACTTGAATCTCATCCACAAATATTTTAATTCTTGATATAAATTCATTCTTAAATCATTTCATAAGAAAAAGTCGGTACATCAAATATCTATCTGAAACGGAACCATTCATTTTCTTATTTATCAAGATCCACGTCTCAAAGATTTTCAATGTTTCAAGATTTCAAAATTATGATCTCATTTCCTATAAAAATTAATGTTCAATATCTCATGACTCAAATTAAAATCAAATCTATCTCTTGTAGGTAGAAGAAAATCAATGTCTCTATTTTTGCATAAGAACTTCATTCATCATCGTTCATTTATTTATTTCAAAATATTAATCACTCTTAATTTTAACCCATCATAAGATAGGAAAAACATACTTCTTATAAATCATATGATGACATCCTAATCAATCAAAATTCAAAAAAATTTTTTCTTATTCATACTTTCAAAGATTAAAGATTTATCATTTCAATCTCATTCTCGAACTTTTGATATTTTATTTCTCGATGCAACTTCATCATTAAGTTATTTCATAAAGATCAATATCATCATTGTTGATTGAATCAATATCACTATTTCTAGTCATCGAAATTTTCTTACTCAAACCCTCAAACTCTTAAATATTCTAAGTATATCAATTTTCTTTATCTAAACATTAACATCTCTTAATTAATCGATTTATTATCAAATTATGAATAACTCCAATCCATCTTTTGTAGAACAATCGTCAATATCAATAGATAACCTCAATCTTTTTCATTCAGTCGGAGAAATAATAATAATCAAAAGAGTTCAAACTTCAAATTTTATTATACTTTGGAGATAAATATTTGAGTATAATAATCTAAGATCGAAATCATCATTCGATAAACAATCTCAAATTCTTCCTAATAAATAAAGAATTATAAAATTTAATTCTAGAATAGAAAAAATTTATCTCTAAATATTCTAAATCTAAAATAAAAAATCAAAGGTCCACTCATCTTAGAATTAGGATGCTAATTATTTTTGTAGCATAGTAGGTGGAAGCTCTACTTTTAAAAATCACATTAGGATGTCCAAAAATAATTCAAAATTTTAAAATATTATTCTTTCTAATATCAATAAATTTCTTGTATCAAACCATATCATCTATCATAATTCTTTAACTCAAAGGGTCAACATTCCTGACTTACTCAAAGTAGTCCAGATTACCATGCTTCCGCTGCGCACTCTGATCTAACAATCAAAATTTCTTAGGTTCGCCAAAAAAAAAGTTTGATCAAATTATTTCTTTACCTTATCAATAGAAAAGATCTAAAATTTCAAATTTCAATTGAAGTCAAAGATTAACTTTCGATTCTCATTCATACTTTTACTGGTGTACAAAAATCTTGATTAACCCTTGAGTCCAATATCATATTTAAAACCATCATATAGATTTACTATAATTAATATGAATCAAATCTTAATTCTCATATCAATTTAATTCGATAATTTTCAAACCAAAAATCTTTATAAGTCAAATTAATGGAGAAAAAAAAATTCTTCGATGCTCCACCAAATTTGGACATAATCAGAATATATAAGAATTTCAAATCATTATTATTATTATTTTTTAAAAATTTTTATCATCAGGATCTTCAATATCTATCAAACATCCTTTCATAACAATCATACAAGCTTCAAAAATCAAATCTCCATTTAATAGTAGATTCAATTAAGGACCTCGTTAACAAAAATAAAGGAACTCCATATCAATTCCTAAATCCAAAATTTCTAAATTATAAAATTCACATGGATCCCTTAGTCTGAAATAAATATAAATCAGATCTTTTATCTTAATCTGAAGATATCAATTTTTCATTAACAACCTCAACAATAATATCAGAAAATCTTTTGATCAACTTAGATACGAAATCTTTAAATTGAAATTTCATACACATCATGTAGTCTCCAAGAGACATAATAAGATCTATTTTCTAGATCTAAAGATGATGATTAAAGATTCCAGTATGATGAATATTCTACAACCTCATAATCGATTTCATCAATAGGTTTCTTTGCAATATCCTCAAATATGCATTCATCCTAATATACCACTTTATATATAATCCACATATCAAATTCAATTTCGATAAATATTCCAATCAAGCATCATAAAAGATTATTCTTAGTCCATCCTGGAACAATATTTTATTATCAAATCTTTATCTTTCCAATAATAGTCAACTTCTTAACTAAAAGTAATATCAAAGTATTATTCTTACATCGAATTTGAACTTACGATTCACTTGAATAACCAATGCTCAAATTAATAACCACAATGCATAATAAAATTTTATATCAATCCTTTTATGATTACTTTCGATCAAGATCTAATTAATCATATCATGATCTATAGATTATTCATCATATTTCAAACTCTATATGTCATAATCTCTTGCGATCCTTTTATACATAATCTCAATATTTAATCAAAAATTTTTAAATATTTCTCTCACTACAATCATCAAAGATCTACACTATAATGTCCCTAGTGTCTATCCACTTATACCCATTCTATATCTGATTCTACGTTTCATAATTCATCCACTTATACTCTGATACCACTTTAATTGTCACGCCCCCGATCCGAGATTTTGAATCGAGGGTCATGGCAACCACCGCATACTCATAGAAAACTCTTCCCATAAGCATGCAAGGCATCTTATCATACTATCCTAAAACAACAGTGGAATAATTAGTCAACAATTTAAATCTAAAATATAACGACCTAAATTTTTTCTTTAATATCTCAATAAATTCAACAACGATTCAAAGGCTTTGCATCAAATTCAATAAGCCTTTCAACCTAAAATAAAAGTATGAAGATTCTACTTCTGATCACTATTCCATTCATATCTTGTATCATCTTAATTCTTCAACATCTGTAAAAACAGTAAAATAGGAGGTAATGAGCTAGACAGCCCAGTAAGCAATGATCACTTTCAAACAGATTTCATCAGGCATTTAAGTAAATCATCATTTATAAAAAAAATAAGCATATAGAGTTCATCAATTCGAAATCAATTTCAATTATGCAACATAATTCATGCCAAACTCATTTCTTTTTCGAAAATTCAAGTTTCTTTCGAGATTTCAATTTCTTTCGTTCTTAAATTCTTTTCGTCAACCATGAGCTATGACCACATTTTTCCTGTGGCAGGGTCATAATACCGCATATCTGCTTGCGGTAGGCTGCGAATCATCTGGCAGCCATGTCCTTTAGAACCGCTAGTCTTGCTGGCGGTTTGTCGCTGGTCTCTCTGACGACATGTCGCTGGTCTCGCTGGCGACATAAACCCTCAGGACAATCAATTGCCAACGTACATGCCCCCATTGGCAGGGTCCTTTACATAGTCAGGTTGTCAATTCTTATTGTTTCTTATATCATAATTCTTCATAAATCATGTTTCATATTCTAATTTCGATAATAAAATATATAATCATGTAGTATCGAAATCAATCAATATAATGCATCATAAAATCAATATGTTCAATCATGCTTCATCATAACATTTCAAATAAGATATTTTCATAACAAAATACCATTCATCCAATTCATGCATCGTTTCACAAATCATGTTAGAAGAATATATTATAATTTGCCGATAAATCTAGAAAAAGTGAAACATTACTTACCTCAAACGCATTCCAATAAATCCACATAATTCTATAAATTTTCTTTCAAAAATTCTATTCGTAGATTATATCACGATATCCCATGATCAAATATCCACAATCCTATACAGAATCAATTTTAATAATTAGAAAGAATACGAATACCATATTTCAACCGTTTAGATTGGGTCCGATCATCTAATTTCATCTAATCAAAATCTAATTAGGACCTAAACGATCCAAAGTTTGACTATCAGATCAAATCAGATTCGAAGTGATAGGACCGAGATTTCTTCATCGATTTCATAAAATCAAGTGGAGAGAGAAAATCAGAGGAGAGAGAATTCATGAGGTACAATTCAAATTGATCAGGTGACACAATCCAACATTACGATTGGTCTAATATCTCAATTAGTGAAATCAACATGATCAAATCAAATCATGGCTAGATCGGAATCATAGATGATCAAATCTAAAGATTCATGATCTGATTAAGGTGGGTGCCAGTACGCTGTCTGACAATCATAGATTAGGGTTCTTCATTAAAATCAGATCAGACTTATTAAAAAAAAAAATTTCATTCACTAGCCTTTTTTTTAAAGAGAGAATCAATCAAGAGAGAGAATATTTTAGAGAGAGAAAATTTTAGAGAGAGAAAATTCTAGAGAGAGAAAACTCATCTTGAATTCTTCAGACAATATGATTCAACAAATTCTGATCGATCAGATCAAATCATGCTAAAATTATCATGTGGATAATTCAATAAGATCATGAGAAATAAAATCTAAAAATATCTGATCTGATCAAAGTAGATGTCGGTGTATCGTCCGACGATCACAGATCAAAAATCCATTACGAGAATCATTCAAATTCATCATCATTCTTCTCAAAATTCTAAAAATCTTAGGAGAGAGAAATAATCTAGAGAGAGGATTCTAGAGAGAGAAAGTAGAGAGAGAAAATCCAATTCTAGAGAGAGAAAATACTAGTTCAGGCTGAAGAGAGAGAGGAAAGAGAGAGAAACTCTCTTTCTCATATTTTATTATTTATATCATTATTTATTAATTAATTTAATAATTTTTCTTTTCTTTCCTTTTCTCTCTCTTTTTTTTTTCTTTTTCTTCACAGAAGAGAGAGGAGAAAATCCTATTTATTATTATTATATTATTATCATTTTATTTTTCTTTTTTCTTCTTTTTTTTTTCTTTTCTTTTTTTCTTTTCTTTTTCTTCTTTTTCTTTTCTTTTTCTTTTCTTTTCCTTCTTCTTCTTCTTTTCTTTTTTTTTCTCCCGTGGGTTCCTTTGGGCCGAAACAGGGGACCTTGAGATCCCCTCGTTGGGTGGCCGGCCGGCGGCGCAGCCGGCGTGGGGCGGCCGTCGGTAGGAGGGGGTGACTCGCCGATAAGAAGAGGGCCAAACCGGTGGTCGGCGGTGACCACCGGCGACGGCAAAATGGCAAAAAAAAAAATTTCTTCCGCAACAAAATTCGGCGACTCCGGTCGCCGGCGAGCGTGCACATTGGCACGGAAAGGACGGGGGAGAAGAGAGGAAGAGGAGGAGGCTTACCTCCGTCACCGGCGAAGCTTTTCCAGCGAGAAATTGGACGGCACAGTGACGGGTCTCCGTGAGGAATTTTCGACGATTGCCGCCGTTTTGCCTCGGGATTTCTCGATGAGAGGAGAGAGGAGGGTTCTCCTCCTTAAATAGAGCCAGAGGGAACTTGTTTCCGACTCCGATTAGGAGCCGGTGAATGGAGGAAGAAGACTCCCTTCGGGAGTTCTTCTCCTCTGTTTTCCTTCCTTTTTTTTTTGTTTTGGGCTTTGGATTCGTTGCTTGGGCCGAGCCTTACACTTTCTTTGGAGGGGAAGTAGAAATTTCCATGGTTGTCATTGCTTGGTAAGCTGGTCACAAGTCTGCAGGCCAAGAAAGTTGGGCAGTTTGGGCGTCATTGATCTAAAGACATTTAACCATTGCTTGCTTATCAAGAGATGGGGCAGCTATTACATGGACAAAGATAGAAACTGGAGAAAGTTTGTACAGAAAAATTACTATAGGAAGAAACTTCCCAATCAAATTTTCAGACCTCAAAAGATGGTATCAGCCACTTGGAAGAGTCTGCTGGCAGTCAAAAACCTTTTCACACAATGTACCTGGATAAAAGTGGGTAATGGCAGTCAAACTGCCTTCTGGCAGGATGTTTGGATCGAAAATACATCACTCGAAGATCGGTTCCGGATTTGTTTTGCCTAACGACTATGCCATTCATCACAGTACAGAAATTTTTCAGATTGGACAACTTAAGATGGCTATTTCATGCACCACTCACTGCACAAGGAGAAGAATCACATCAAAAAATGAGCAGTCTGATTGACACAGTGAATCTCAACTCGCACTCTGATTTGCCAATCTGGAAATGGTCTGGAGATCAAAATTTCTGTGTCAACAAATGCTTCAGTTTCCTAACTCATGGAGGTATTGAACCTGTTTTTGCCAAACTTATTTGGCAACCCCCAGTGCCTGAACGAGTAAAGGTTTTTAATTGGCTTGCATATCAAAACAGAATTTTAACTGCAGATAATCTCCGAAAGAAAAACATTCAGGTGCCTTTGACTTGTCCGCTTTGCGGCACTGAAGAAGACATCTGCAATCATATCCTTCTCTCATGTTCTTACTCCAAGGAATTATGGCAGCATCTTACCTCCTCTCTAAACATCCAACAAGTACCAGAATCTTTGGAAAGATTGTGGACGGAGTGGAGGAAAAACCTACCCATGGCAATCACAAAATGCACATGGGATTGTGTGGTTATGACACTCTACTGGATGTTGTGGAAGGAACGGAATGGAAGACGGTTTCGCTTCGAGGCAAATTCGCATCTCAAAGTCCTAGCTCAATGCATCTCGGTTTTAGAGGCTTGTATCTCGGGGGACATAGAAAAGCTGAAACCTTCAATTACATGGCTCTTAAATCAACTAAAGGACCAACATCGTTTTCAGAAGCTATGAGGAACCGGTGATGAATCAGAAATGAAGCCAAGCTGATCAGAGGACACCCTCTTGTTCTGGATTGATGCTAATCTTTCTTTATTCTAGCCCTGCTTTAGCTCAAAGCCAGGTTCATGCAATGACTACCTTGACTCCTTCATAGGGGTCTCTTGTACATTCATTATTTTCTAATATGAATCTGGGTGGTTACACCTCCCCTTTCATCAAAAAAAAAAAAAAGAATGTAGACTTACTTTGGTCGCTTCATTCTCCCAACCTTGCCACCTCACTAGATGTTTGCTTTCCAATTTTCTCAGTAGGCGATCAATTGGCTAAGGAAAAAGGGAGTACCTTTTCAGGGATTTGACAAGGTTTTGTCTTGCCAGATGGCGTATGATTTGTGAAATAATTAAGAAGGTAGGAAGACTTGATAATGGAGGCTTGAGAATAGTTGACGTTATACTGTTAAGCAATTGGCGGTGGAGATACCTATCCCTTCTTATTAATGGGTATACTTTGTCTATCTAGTTTAATATAGGAGGAGACCTGCTGGAAATAGTGTCTCCTGGGCACATAGTAAGGCTTCGCTGTTGAGGGTGGCTAGAATGAGAAGTTCTTTTAACTGAGACTCAGTTTTAGAGTTGGCAATGGAAACTCTATGGAATTGTAGAAAGACTACTAGCTTGACAAGCGGCCTCTCTTTCAAGTACTTCCTGGCCTTTTTGCTTCTCTTCCGTTGTATGTTTGGTGTTCTTGGTGTAAAACAACCAAAAACTAGAAACCCTCACCAATTGAAGAGTAGTTTCTTGTTTTATCATTGAAAGCTTGCAATTGGATATTATCAAATGACCATTATCACCTAAATATACAACTAATGCAAGAAGATAACCACCCAAGTTGGAGGCGGAACATATAGGGTGTGCTACTATGAAAACTTGCTATAACTTTCTTAGACATGGTGCACTAATCCATCTTTCGCTAAGCGACTTAAGAAGTGCCTCATCCCAAACAAAATTAAAATCCTTTGTTGGCTGGCCATTCATAATAAAGTTCTAAAAGCAAATAATCTAATTAAGAGAAATTAGCGCACTAGGTGTATGGGAACTACAAATCGTTGTAAGCTCTCTTGCTCCTCAAGGTTGATTTGACAATTTTTTCCCCAGGGCTCTGAACATTCCTCTCTTCTTACTCTTTTTGAACCCTGGACCTTCAAGAGAATGCTGATTGATGACAAATTTAGAATGGTACTGAGCATTGTGGATGCAATGACTTGTTGGAGTATATGCATAAAGATGAATACTTGAGAGTTCCTTAAGTAAGCAAAAATTTGAAACCCAAGTTCATAATAGTGTCCAAGTGTCTTAGTTATGACTAGACTAGAGTGGTTCCAGAGAAAGAAGCTTTTGGCTATCAAGCATGCTCCTTTGCTAGTAGGACTCTACACTAGTGTACTTTGTTTTCTATACCATGTTTCTTATGGGGGTGTGGTCCAGTGTACCTTTCATTTTCTTAATCAAAATAGGTTAGGCTTATCCCATCTCTTTCTCATAAAAATGTTTCTTGAAATCATGTTCAGCAAGTGTTAAATAGTTCATTGCCAAAGAAATGCCATTGACATCAACCGCATTAAAATTTTACTTGTGTTGCGAGAGAGATCTGCCAACCAAGACCAATCCTCCATAAGGGTGCACTGAAGATGATGTGGTGAGATCACATTGACTGTGAACCCAGACACCATCCACTCAGCTAGTTGCACAGGCGAGTCTGCATATGACACCCACGACTAACAATCTCGATACGAGAGATGGGAGAGATTCATCCCACGATAGAGATCAGAACATGGCCTAACGGCTTATAGAGCTAGGCCTAACAAACACACATTCCGGCTAGTAGCTTATGGGCTCAATTTCCAAATAAAAGAGATAGGAAGGAGACCTGCAGGGTAAGAAAACTCACTCCGTCCTTATTATCTTTTCTCTCTATTGTTCTCAAAGCTCCAACTAACTTAGGCATCGAAGGGTCCCCATCGGCACACCCTCAATGAGTATGGACTTCCTTTGCAGGTATCCACTGCCATTATGAATCCCGACCAGCGTCAAGCTCCAATGCACGTCAGCACTTCTCTGAAGCATTGTGGCAACAACTTGCAATATGCATGCCAAACTAGTGTCTGATTAGCATCTCCAATACAACCCCAATACTAAGTGTTTGTTTAGATGGTTGGGTAAATTATCAGTTGGATGAGGCCTCCATCAAATTTAAAATAGGAAAGGGATGAACATGTAACAAGAAAGAGTTGATAGAGAGCTGACCTTTCTGAGCCCATAATCACATAAAAGGTTGATAGTGTACATTCCATTAGAAAGGTAATTTAAGAAATCCAGTTTTCTAGGAAGGATTCCTTGGATGCCCTTGATAACAATAATTTCTCCGTCACTACTTTCTCATCCATTCTTTATCCTAGAATAGCAATATTTGGTCATCCAACCAAAGGTCTAAAATGACTAAATATCCAAGTGATGGCCCAAGTGAGGGCTCATGAACAGAAAACTCTGCCAATCAATGAAGGCTGAACTAGGTGGTTTGGCCCATCCCAAATCGAACATGTTGACTTGTGGCGGTTCGATGGTCAAGTTAGTTTGGCTTAGAAACCAATATGATGACTCTTCAATAGCCTTCAAGGGCATTCCGACTCACTCTTCCTCTCCTTCGCCATCCCTCTCCATCTCTCCCCATGATTCTAGTATGCCATGGTTCAGCATGGTACGAACCAATACCAGGATATTTTCTTATCCAAATACTTGTACGGCACTCCAGCATGCCACACACCAAGGCCAGCCCTTCTGAGTCCTTCCCTCAGACATACCAATAAGTAAGAGCTGTCCAGCCACATAGCTAAGCATGCACCTCTATGCCCCTGTCCAGCAACTTTGTTGCACTGAATACAAACGACACTCAAGTAACCACAAGCAACCCAACCCCTCGAGTCAACTGCAATGCTTATACGCACCTCTGTGCCATAAAGTAGACACTTCCCAAGAGTACTCCAGAGCTCGGCACCTCTGTATCCACTCTACGATCTGCCTTTTAAGCCAAGTACAACTCACCCATGTCTCGATCCTCGGCGTACGTCTGTGCCATGACATAACTATCATGCCACCAATCTGCAAGCCACCAAGCTGTCTTTCAGTACTACATAGACCAAATCCATACAGCATGATCATGCAATTTCATTGTTATGCATAAGGCTCGGACAAACCCATCTCTAATGCCGCCTAGCTGAACTGCCAAACTAGCATGTCCTACAGCCCCTCGAAGCTATAGCTGATCATATACATTCGAGCCCTCTCGGATTTCACTATCCAAGCTCCTCCACAAGCTCCTATGTCACGATCTTGATTTTGCACGCTTGACATGCCTTTCCATCAATGGCTATACTGTCCGACGATGTTTATGGCCTACTCACCCATCACTATGCACTGCCATGATCCTGAAGATTCATAGCCATATCGCTCAACATCTTATATCCACGGCCTACTCATATATTATACACTACCACGATATTGGCATCCAAGTCTGCCAATCAAGTAAATCTATTCGTCTAGCTGATCCTTACATCAAGCTATCCTCTCCTCGAGATGACCCTTTTGGCCATCCTTGATCCTCGACCCAACTCCAAGGCACATATTCCAATCGATATTTCATAAGCGTCGCTTGTATTTTATGACCAACCGGCTCTGATGGATTTCCGTAAGACATCACCCTGCAATGCTTACGAGACTTGTCTATTTGGGTAAGACACACCCTTATCTGACTAGTCCTCTATCACCTCTTCGCTCCACTATAAAGATCAAGAATGCATAAAGTAGTTAGGACAACTCGAAGATGAGACATCTCGAATATCTCCTCTCTGCATAATGTGGCCAGCTTGTCCCAAACATCTCTATGTGAGAACATCTGGGTGTGGTACCACTATTGCCCTACAATTGTGCCATGGCAGACGCATATCCTACGGGCCTGGGGGAGTTAGAAATGCGGCCAAAGCTCCGTGCCCCTCCTCAAACCAAGAGCAATCTTAGAGTATCCACACATATCTTAACGGTCCACCGCTATGCCAAATATCATGCATCCTGAGCTCTCCCGGTATCCCAGCAAGGCATCCACCTAAACTCCATCTAGGGGGTTCCAAAGTATTGAGCAGCATTGTAAATTTTAGTCATGCCAAATCCTCCACAGCACCGTGCCACGCCCACGCTGACACCACGCTTGCAGCTAAGCTCGTGACAAGCTGACATGCCTATCAATACCCAAATACATGGTGATCAGAGCATTCATTAATCCAAGCATGCAACCCTAATCCAAGTCATGCACGTGGAAAACATGACTTGAATACATGCTGATGAAAGTACTGTTTAGAGTATTCATTAACAGCGGTTCAGTTAATGGAGCTTTAAAGATCCCAAGTCATGCATCACTCTAGCGGGGTCAGGGTTTTGGATCTGCCCCAAGGAGATACATGTACACATCTTTCTGATCAAGATGATAAACTGATCAAAAGCTCAACTAGGACAACCTTGAATGGCCAATGGTGCAATAGAGGAGCATTTTTCAATCAAGGAATCCGGCATATGTTGCCAGAGATTATTACAGATTCCACCCTCCATCTTTACCTTTCAATCCAGCAACCTAGAAATTTGAGGGCATACAATTCAAGTTGCTTCCATCAATCTTCAATTAAAGTTGTCGTTTCCAGGGATCTTTCCTACAATTATGTTGGTTTCATCTCCAAAAACCCATCCAAGGTGCTGGCTATGTAAACACCCTGCAGCATACCCAAACAACAAAGCCAGTCCTGATCAATTTGTCTTATTGCATACTAAGACGTTGCCTTCTGGTTCCTGCCAAAGGATATTAATATTCCAGTAAATTATTTCCTGTGTTGTTTATATAATATCTTATTTTAATACATTATCTTAAAAACCTACTTGTATCATCCTATAGATATTAAAGTTGCCAAGCATAATACTGGAACTTCTTTATTTTCATTTGTAAATTTTCTGAATGCTTAGTCTATCATAACCAAGGCAATTACTGCCATTTTTTCAAATTCTGTCCACCCTTTGGTCTTTATACCTTTGATACATCTCCACAGTCCATCAATCTCAGTCCAACTATTAACAAATTTTTTTTCCCTGGGTTGCTTTTTCTCCCTTGATACAGGCATCTTTCAGATCTAGCCAGATTCTTAGCAGTATCAGAGATGATACAATTCCAGATTATTATTCCTTATACCAGTCTGCTAGAGTGAATGTGCTTATTCTAATTTCATGTCGTGTACCTGTCTTGAGCTTATAACCTGGATCCAATTTTTCTTGGGGCATATACTTGGCTTTAAAATATTCTTACTGAACACCTTGCTTTCCTCAATTGAGTTAGTTCATCCTAACCAACACAATGAATTATGTTCATTATGTATATCTGATATTTTACCTTTCATAACAAAGTATAGCTCAGTAATCATAAAGAAAAAAGATATCTACCAATACCAACAGCTATAATTCTGCTAGACCTTGCAGAGTTGATGTACAAAACAATGCTCAACTACATAAGAATCAGTAGAAGTCGTTGAATCAAAAACCTGATGCAGATTTGACAATTAAACCTATGTGAATGAAGTCACATATATTAATTGCTTTGATATTTTTTCTGTTTATCAGTATCAATAGCATTACATCTAATAAATATTAGAATCCAGAACTCAAAAAATTGTCAAAAGGAATGTGCACTTTCCTCATCCAAATCTGGATCTTCAAATTCATTCTTAACCAAATCAGTACCACCAATGTAAGAACTGGTGTTACACTTTGCTTCAATCCAGCTCTTACCGGGTGCCTTCCTTACACCCCTTTTTCTCATCAATCTCCTTATCTTCAAAGCATCATCCGTCGACCAACATCTTATAGACATTAGCGAGAAGAACATAGCTCAAGTGGTACCCCAGCTCCAATTCCATCATTCTCTTTGCGACACGTTCTGCTACAGCTGGGCTTGAATGGGTGGCGCAGGCACCTAGAAGAGCAGCTCACAATGATGAATCATCTCTACAGACAGCCTTGGTAATTAAATCTTCTGCTTCTTCGAGTAGACCAACCCTTCTGAGGAGATCAACCATGCAGCTGTAATGCTCGATTCCAGCAGCAATACCATAATCTTCATTCACTAGTTTAAAGTACCTCCTCCCTTCTTCGACCAAACCAGTATGACTACAAGCAAAAAGCACACCTATGAAACTAATATAGTCAGGCCTAGTCCCTTCCCTAACCATCTCCTTGAACAACTTGATAGCCTTCCGGCCTCGATTATTCTGAGCAAAACCACAGATCATGGCATTCCATGTTATCAAATTTCTCACAGAGATTTTAGTAAAAACTCCATATGCATAATCTGTAAGACCAGATTTCGCACATAGATCAACAAGTGCGGACTCCACAACCACATCCCTCCAACCTCCTGTCCTTAGGAATCGACAATGGACCTCTTTCCCGTGTCTCACAGCTGAAAGGCCTGCACATGCCTGAAGAATTGTGCCAAAACTATAGTGGATGTCTTCTGTATCCATCTCCCAGAAATGAGTGAGGACAGTCTTATAGTCACCGCTCTGGCAACCGGAATTTTTTGTGGACATGCGGTCAAGGACTGTCACGCCCCAACTCCGAGACATAACACGGCCATGCTACCGAGGGATGGAGCCCACGATAACACGAAGCCAATCCATCATAATCATCTAAAATCCATCAAATAAAAGATTTAATTCCATTATTCATCAAATAATTGAACCAAATTTTGATTCAGAGCATCTAAATCTAAAAGCAAGTACCAACTCGAATATCAACATTCATAAATAACTACAAATCCATAATCATAAGATAAACTAAACTTCCGCTACCAAATTTTCAAGCTTACTACGCAGATCTTCAAGTTTAAATCCTTCATCGGTCCTAACCTTTTCTCTCTGTAAAAGAAAAAAAAATAAAAAGAATATGAGCTACACTAGCCCAGTAAGTAGAACTTGCGCTTCCTTATCGGATCAAGCATAAATTTTTCATGATAATGCAATATTTAGAAAATAACAGATAATACAAAATAAAAGATTTCATAGAGCATATAATAAAATGAGTCATTAAACCAATCATGTATGCATAAATCATGAATATTTCATAAACATGAATCATAAATCATTCTTGTCGTGTATTCGTGTCATATTTCGAAACATTGCTCTCAGATATTTGTGCTAAGGTCACTATTATACCCGTGACAGGGCCATGTTTCTTAATCGACAGAGTTCTTAATTCATGTGCCAACTTTATACCCGCTAGCAGGGCCATGTTTCGTGTGGATGCTAGCTCCGGATGTCGACTTTCCCGAAGGGATTCATTCATAGCCATCTGAGAGCCTTTGAAATCATTATATCTTTTTCTTAAAGCATACATATACATAGATGGAAAAACAATAAAATTCATGCTTCATAATCATGCTATTTTCATAAGATATATTCATAAAATCAATGCTCATAATAAAACATGCTTTTTCATATCACATATGCCAATCCTTATTTTATGAAAAATTATGATTTCATCAATAAGAGATCATATGCATGAAAATCATGGAGATTTAGAAATAAATAAGGAGCGTAAGATCTACATACCTCGTTCATTTTAGATCTCCAGACTTCATTAGAAGAATCAGCTAATCCTATTTAAAATATCAAATCATCGTAAATTTCTATTCCATGAATATAATAAGATTAAATCATAAGAAAAGAGGACTGTTGACCGGATGTGTCGGACCATCCAGATACCAGGGCAATTCAGGATTTCTGATATGAGGGTTAGATTCAAGTGACTTGATCAAGAAATTGTGAAGCACAGATTAGATCAAGATCAATCAATAGAGTTCATTAATAATGAATTTGAAAAATACTTGATATTGCCAAATGAAGTTGACATACAGCACAGATATCAAAGCAACTTCAGATCATCTTATTAGAGTCAATATGAGCCTCTAAAAGATGAAGGCATGACTCGATACAGGATTCATAGACCTTCTTAGAGAGAAAAAGTCGGTCATGAGAGGGAAAGTAGAGAGAGAAAGTGGAGAGAGAATTTTCGTATCCTTCAAAAGTGGCAATCATGATTGAGATCATTAGAGGTTATATCAGGGTGACTTAATATTGATTAACCATGATCGATGTTATCAATTTCGAAAAAGGATTGGATTGAAATTCGATCTACTGCATGAATTTCGGAGCAGTCTCAGATTATCATATTTTCATCTCAAGTTTATCCTAGGGTCTGTGATGCAATCAGAGAGAGAATGATCCTAGAGAGATAAAATCCATAAAAAGAGATAAAAAGATCTAGAGAGAGAATCTAGAGAGAGAAAATAGAGAGAGAATATCTAATTCTAGAGAGAGAAAGACTTAAGAGAGAGATGAGAGAAACTTTCGCTCACATGTATTTATTATTATTTTTTTTTTCTTTTTTCTTTTTTTTTTCTTTTTCTTTTCTTTTCCTTTTTCCTTTTTCTTTTCTTCTTCTTCTTCCTTTTTCTTTTCTTCTTCCCAGGCTTCCATTGGGCTGAAACAGGGGATCTCAAATCCCCTCGTTGGAGTTTCGACCGGCGGCACAGCCGGTATGGGGTGACCGTCGGCAGAAGGGGGGCGACCCAGCGGCAAGAGGAAGGCCAAGCCGGTGGCCGGCGGTGGCCACCGACGCCCAAACATTCAAAAGGGACCGAATCCCTTTCTCAAAGAAATCCAGCGACTCCGATCACCGGCGATCGTGCACACGGGCACGGAGAGAAAGGAGGAGAAGAGAGGAAGGGGAGGCTCACCTTCGACGCCGGCGAGGCTTTTCCGACGAGCAAAATAGATGACACAGGGACGGTCTCTGCGGTAGTTTTCCGGCGATTGCCGCCGACTGGGTCTCGGGTCTTTGGTGAGAGGGAGAGAGGAGGGTTCTCCTCCTTAAATAGAGCCGGAGGGGGCTCTTTCCGACTCCGATTGGGAGCCGGTGAACGGAGGAAGAAGACTCCCCAAAATGGGAGTCTTCTCCTCTATTTTCCTTTTTTTTTATTTGGGCTGTGGACTGATTCTGGGCCCAATTGGGCCGGGCGATCACATTCTACCCCCCTTAAAAAAAATTTCGTCCTCGAAATTTAACATACCTTCATTTTCAAATAAGTGTGGATATCTCGTTTTCATATCATCTTCAAGCTCCCATGTAGCCTCTCTCTCTTCATGATTACTCCAATGAATCTTCACATATGGAATGATGTGTCATTTTAGCACTTGCTTTTTTTTTATCAACAATTCAGAAGAAAAACTCTTCATAAGTGTCACGCCCCAAACCCGGGACAAAACACGACCATGCTACCGAGGGATGGACCCACGATAATACGAAGCCAAAATTCATCTTCTTAAATATAATAACAGGTGTATCTCAAATAAATGTAATAATAAAGTTCAATTCAATTATTTAATTAAACTAAAACTGGTTCAGAGCATCTAAATCCAAAGATGAAATAATCAAAGTCTTAAAATTCATAATGACTACAATCCATAAACATAAACTGAATTCCTAGTGTAAAATTTCCAAGCTTGCTTTGCTGATCCCCAAGCCTGGATTCCCTTTTCTTCGGTCCTAGCCTTATTTCTCTGTACATGAAAAAGAAAACAAAAAGAATATGAGCTACACTAGCTCAGTAAGTAGACTTCCGCTTCCTTACCGGATCAAGCATAAATTTTCTATGATAATGCATCATTTAGCAAATAACAATTATTGCAAAAATAAATATTTCATAGAGCATATAATAAAACAAGTTATAAGCTCATCATGCATGCATAAATCATGTATATTTCACAATTATGAATCGTAAATCATTTTCATCATGTATTCATGTCATGTTTCAAAACATTGCTCACAGATATTCGTGCTAAAGTCACTATTATACCCGTGACAGGGCCATGTTTCTTAATCGACAGAGTTCTTAATTCATGTGTCAACTTTATACCCGCTGGCAGGGCCATGTTTCATGTGGATGCTAGCTCCGAATGTCGACCTTCCCGTAGGGATTCATTCATAGCCATCTGAGAGCCTTTGAAATCATTATATCTTTTTCTTAAAGCATACATATACATAGATGGAAAAACAATGAAATTCATACTTCATAATCATGCTATTTTCATAAGACATATTCATGAAATCAATGATCGTAATAAAACATGCTTTTTCATATCACATATGCCGATCCTTATTTTATGAAACTTTATGATTTCATCAATATCAATTCTTTACATAAAAATATGATCATTTTAAAAAAATAAATAAGGAGCATAAGATCTACTTACCTCGATCGTCCGGGACCTTTTAATCTTCCTTAAAAGAATCAGACAGTCCTATTTAAAATATTAAATCATTAATAAATTTCATATTTTTAATCAAATTACATAATATAAAGAAATGACCGATTTGATGATCAGTCCAATAAATCTCTCCCTTCGGCTCTAACCCGATTTAAGGTCATAGGTCCCTAGAAGTGAAGAAGATAGCCTAATAAGGGATTCATAGAATTTCTTGGAGAGAGAATTTTTTTTTTAGAGAGAGAAAGTAGAGAGAGAAAGTAGAGAGAGGACGAATCCAATTCTACAGAGAGAAAGACTTTAGAGAGGGATGAGAGAAACTTTCTCTCTTTTTTTTTATTCTTATTATTTTATATATTTTTCTTTTCTTTTCTTTTTTTTTCTTCTTTTCTTTTCTTTATTATTATTATTATTATTTAACTATATATTTTTCTTTTTCTTTTCTTTTTCTTCTTCTTCTTCTTCTTTTTTCTTTTTCCTTTTCTTTTTCTTTTTCTTTTCTTTTTTCTTTTCTTTTTCTTTTTTTTTTTTTTTTTACAGGGCTTAGTGGGCCGGGCTTTCACATTCTACCCCCCTTAAAAAAAAAAATTTCATCCTCGAAATTTAACATACCATCATTTTCAAATAAGTGTGGATATTTCGTCTTCATATCGTCTTCAAGCTCCCAAGTAGCCTCTCTCTCTTCATGATTACTCCAATGAATCTTTACGTATGGAATGGTACGCCGTCTTAGAACTTGCTCTTTTCGGTCAATAATTCGCAGAGGAAATTCTTCATAGGTTAGATCTTCATGAACTTGCAATGGCTCATACTTTATCACACTGTTTGGATCAGGTACAAACTTCCTCAGTAGTGAAACATGAAAGACATTGTGCACTTTGGATAAATCTGGTGGTAAGGCTAGTTCGTATGCAACATCTCCTACTCGATTTAAAATTTCAAAAGGTCCAATATATCGCGGACTCAGCTTGCCATGTCTCCCGAACCTCATGACACCCTTAGTAGGTGATACTTTTAGAAAAACATGATTACCGACCTGAAATTCTAATTCTCTTCTTTTTCTATCTGCCTAACTCTTTTGTCTATCCTGTGCTGCCTTGAGTCTTCATAAGTCAAGTCTTCGTGAACTTGCAATGGCTCATATTTTACCATATTATTTGGATTAGGTACAAATTTTCTTAGTGGTGAAACATGAAAGACATTGTGCACTTTAGATAAATCCGATGGTAAGGGAAGTTCGTAAGCAACATCTCCTACTCGGCTCAAAATTTTAAAAGATCCATTATATCGCGGACTCAGCTTGCCATGTCTCCCAAACCTCATGACACTTTTTGTAAGTGATACTTTTAGAAAATTATGATTACCGATCTGAAATTCTAATTCTGTTCTTTTTCTATCTGGCCAACTCTTCTGTCTATCCTGTGCTGCCTTGAGTCTTTCCTTGATCAGATAGATTTTCTCTTTAGCATCCTTTTATTATCAGTAAAATGCTTCCATATTTACAATTAACGTATTTCATAATATCTTTTGATTTAAAGGATTAATATTTCTAATCAATTCAGACCATCACGCTTTTGCTGCGCACTCTGATCTCAACTTACCAAATTATCTAAGTCTATCAAAAATAAAAATATCTTTGTATTAAATCAATCAAAGATAGATCCAACTTTCAGATTTCATATACAATTTAGGGTAAAATTTAAGATTTCCTTGTCATTACTATCTCTTAGGCATAGTACATCAAAATTAAATCTTCATCCACCTTCTATGTTTGAACTTATTACATAAGCTTCACCACTCCTCAAAAATCCAATATGTCTAGAATTAATTTGAGTTGACCTTCGATTTACTTTACAATTATTTAGACAACTTCCAAACCAACTTTTCTTTGCAAAGAAATTAACATCAAAATCAGCAAAGTTATCATGTCCTTTATCCGTATAAGTTTAGCATTCCAATGTCATCAAATATACCTAACATAATATATCAATACCTTCCACTTCATTTTAGGGTCAACACTTCTCGTACTCAGGTCAACCTTGCTAATTGAAATCTAAGATATAACTCGTCAATTCTATTATAGACATCATATGCCACTTATGCATAAATTTCATCATAATACCTATTGATTCGAAATCAAATTATTGAATCATTTCTTTTATATCTATCATGTTCCTCATAATCTTAGCCTTAAGTTCAAATATTACTAAAGTCACAATCCCGAATAATGATAACCTTAAATTCAAATACCACTTAAGTCATATTCTCTAGTGATCATAACCTAAACTTTATATCATTCTATCACTTCCTTAATGATCATAATCTTAAGCTCTGATATTATCCATTATACTCCACTCGGTCACATCCTATTGATCATACATAAAGTTTTGATATCACTTTATAATCTCAATGATCTTAAACCTAAGCTCTGATATTATTCTATCATATCCTAATCATTTATGTCATTTATATCATAATCCCCAAAGATTATAACCTAAACTCTGATACCATAAAATGTCACGCCCCAAATCCGAGACAAAACACGGCCATGCTACCGAGGGATGGAGCCCACGATAACACGAAGCTAATCCATCATAATCATCTAAAATCCATCAAATAAAAAGATTTAATTCCATTATTCATCAAATAATTGAACCAAATTTTGATTCAGAGCATCTAAATCTAAAAGCAAGTACCAACCCAAATCTCAATATCCATAAATAACTACAAATCCATAATCATAAGATAAACTAAACTTCCGCTACCAAATTTCCAAGCTTACTATGCAGATCTTCAAGTTTAAATCCTTCATCGGTCCTAACCTTTTTTCTCTATAAAAGAAAAAAGAAATAAAAAGAATATGAGCTACACTAGCCCAGTAAGTAGAACTTGCGCTTCCTTATCGGATCAAGCATAAATTTTTCATGATAATGCAATATTTAGAAAATAACAGATAATACAAAATAAAGTATTTCATAGAGCATATAATAAAATGAGTCATTAAATCAATCATGTATGCATAAATCATGAATATTTCATAAACATGAATCATAAATCATTCTTGTCATGTATTCGTGTCATGTTTCGAAACATTGCTCTCAGATATTTGTACTAAGGTCACTATTATACCCGTGACAGGGCCATGTTTCTTAATCGACAGAGTTCTTAATTCATGTGCCAACTTTATACCCGCTGGCAGGGCCATATTTCGTGTGGATGCTAGCTCCGGATGTCGACTTTCCCGAAGGGATTCATTCATAGCCATCTGAGAGCCTTTGAAATCATTATATCTTTTTCTTAAAGCATACATATACATAGATGGAAAAACAATAAAATTCATGCTTCATAATCATGCTATTTTCATAAGACATATTCATAAAATCAATGCTCATAATAAAACATGCTTTTTCATATCACATATGCAAATTCTTATTTTATGAAAAATTATGATTTCATCAATAAGAGATCATATGCATGAAAATCATGGAGATTTAGAAATAAATAAAGAGCATAAGATCTACATACCTCGTTCATCTTAGATCTTCAGACTTCGTTAGAAAAATCAGCTAATCCTATTTAAAATATCAAATCATCGTAAATTTTTATTCCATGAATATAATAAGATTAAATCATAAGGAAAGAGGACTGTTGACCGGATGTGTCAGACCATCCAGATACCAGGGTAATTCAAGATTTCTGATATGAGGGTCAGATTCAAGTGACTTGATCAAAAAATTATGAAGCACAGATTAGATCAAGATCAATCAATAGAGTTCATTAATAATGAATTTGAAAAATACTTGATATGGTCAAATGAAGTTGACATACAGCACGGATATCAAAGCAACTTTGGATCATCTTATTAGAGTCAATATGAGCCTTTAAAAGATGAAGGCATGACTCGATACAGGATTCATAGACCTTCTTAGAGAGAAAAAGTCGGTCATGAGAGAGAAAGTAGAGAGAGAAAGTGAAGAGAGAATCTTCGTATCCTTCAAAAGTGGTAATCATGATTGAGATCATTAGAGGTTATATCAGGATGACTTAATATGGATTAACCATGATCGATGTTATCAATTTTGAAAAAAGATCGGATCGAAATTCGATCTACTGCACGAATTTCGGAGCAATCTCAGATTATCATATTTTTATCTCAAGTTTATCCTAGGGTCTGTGATGCAATCAGAGAGAGAGAATGATCCTAGAGAGACAAAATCCATAAAAAGAGATAAAAAGATCTAGAGAGAGAAAATAGAGAGAGAATCTAGAGAGAGAAAATGGAGAGAGAATGTCTAATTCTAGAGAGAGAAAGACTTAAGAGAGAGATGAGAGAAACTTTCTCTCACATGTATTTTTTATTATTATTATTTTTTTTTCTTTTTTCTTTTCTTTTTCTTTTTCTTTTCTTTTTCTTTTTCCTTTTTCTTTTCTTCTTCTTCTTCTTCCTTTTTCTTTTCTTCTTCCCGGGCTTCCATTGGGCCGAAACAGGGGATCTCAAATCCCCTCGTTGAAGTTTCGACCGGCGGCGCAGTCGGTATGGGACGGCCGTCGGCAGGAGGGGGGTGACCCAGCGGTAAGAGGAAGGCCAAGCTGGTGGCCGGCAGCGGCCACCGACGCCCAAACATTCAAAAGGGACCGAATCCCTTTCTCAAAAAAATCCGGCGACTCCGGTCACCGGCGATCGTGCACACGGGCACGGGGAGAAAGGAGAAGAAGAGAGGAAGGGGAGGAGGCTCACCTTTGACGCCGGCGAGGCTTTTCCGGCGAGCAAAAAGGATGGCACAGGGACGATCTCCGCGGTGGTTTTCCGGCGATTACCGCCGACTGGGTCTCGGATCTTTGGTGAGAGGGAGAGAGGAGGGTTCTCCTCCTTAAATAGAGCCGGAGGGGGCTCTTTCCGACTCCTATTGGGAGCCGGTGAACGGAGGAAGAAGACTCCCTTTGGGAGTCTTCTCCTCTGTTTTTCTTTTTTTTTTTTTTATTTGGGCTGTGGACTGATTTTGGGCCAATTGGGCCGGGTGATCACAAAGACCTTGCGAGACTCTTCCATAAGCCCGCACTTGGCATACATGTCAACCGTGCCGCTCTCCACCACCACGTTCCCTCCAAGCCCACTCGAGATAAACTTAGCATGAGCTTCTCTACCCTGTCTCGCCCTACCCAGATTACCCAGAGCAGTCATGATGGTCCCGAAAGTAAACTCATCTGGAAACAACCCAAGCTTTCTCCTCATCATCAAGTGGAAAAGCCCCACCGCCTCCTCAAACCTACCGTTCCTTGTGCAGGCCGAGATCATGGAAGTCCAGCAGCTAGTGTTGGGCTCGATCATCCCATGAAACACACGCCATGACGCCATGCATCTTCCAATGCGGAATTTTTACCATACATATCAACAAGAGCACTAGCAATCACATGATTCAAATCGAAACCACGCAACAAAACCATTCCATGGAAGCAACTACCGAGCTTTACATCATTGAGATTGGAACATGCCTTGATTGCAGCAGAGAGAGTGAATGCATTCGGCTCGACCCCGAAAGCTTGCATCTTTGCAAACATTAGGAGCGACTCGGTGGGTCTTCCCGCACGAATATAGCCGGAGATCATTTAGGGTCCAGGAGATGACATCGTTATGGGGCAAACTCTCGAACATGAGGCGGGTGAGGGAGAAGTCGGAGCTGACCTTGAAGTAAAAGGAGAGGAGGCTATTGCCGACGAGGCGGTTGTTGTCGAGGCCGGACTTGAGGAGGTGGGAGTGGAGCTGGAGGCCGTGGGAGAAGGAGGAGGAGGTGGTGCAGGCCTGGAGGAGGGCGGCGTAGAGGATGGGTTTCGTGGGGAGGCGGCGGGATTCGGCGGACTTGAGGAGGGCGAGGGCTTGGGAGAGGAAACCGGACTCGCAGAGGCGGAGGATTTCATCCATATATATCTTTTAACCAAAAAATAATAATAATAATAAAATCTCAAATTAGACAAGTTTCACTCCCAACCTTTTTTTTTTTTTGACTGCCATTTTATACAGTTGATATCTTATATTTAACCTTGGTGCTGAATTAGGATTATGTTTATTATAAAATTTTCTTATTTTTTGTACATAAATATCTGTGTTGTATAACAAGATGGCTTATGAGGTTAGAGATTTAGAAAAGACGAAAGATAAAATTTTGAATCAACAAAAATTAAATGTAAAATGACGGCCAATACAATGGCCAGACCTCAATCACCATTTTCCTGAAATAGCCTGCAAAGGCAAGATTCCAAAGAGAGCTGTCATCTTTCAAGAGAGCCTCTGGTTGACTAGGCATATGCATTTTTAGAATTATGCTTTCACTCGCATTCTAAATATTTTTAAAGGATACTTCATAGTTTTCAACCTTTTAGTACTCTTACCATTTTGCTCCTACATTCACGCTGTTTTGGCTAAATTAGGGTTGAGATATAAATCTATAGAGGACGAGAGTAGAGGGTAAATAATATAGGCTGCAACAATAATTTGGTATACGCAAGCACCGTGCATCATTTATTAACTCAATTTCTAGATTTTTTTTTTTTTCCTTCTCTTGTGTGCATTAGGGAAACCAGTAAAGTTGATGCTTAAGGAGCAAACTGCAAGCTATGAACAGCAGCAAATCAGAAAGCATCATCAGAGTTCAATACGAAGATCTGGCTAATTTTTTCGGGTTGTTAAATGAGCACTCAAATATGCCATCAATAAACGTCAAGTTCAATCATTCACTCCCTTTGCACATCAATAAAAAGTAATAACATTATACCAATAATATGTTACCCAAAAAAAAATAATAATAATAACATCCTAACAAAAAATATAAAAATAAAAAGTAATAATAATTTTTTTCACCCCTTTTAAGTAGAGCCCGAGGTTTTTAAGAAATAGTGAGACGATGAATGAGATCTCGAAGATCTTGATTTAACTCGACCAAAAAGTAAAGCCAGGAGAACATGGAAAAATGCTACAAGCTAAAAGGTTTTCTGGATTTTTGCTGATATTATGAAACCGAGAAATCAAGATCTTGGATGTTATGGTAGACCTGAATTTAATTCTCATATTAAATAACTGATTTTAAATACTTAGCAATCAAAAACTTAATTTAATACCAACAAACTAATTAGGATATCAGCTAATATATCACATTATCAGTAAACTTCGGCCAAGATAAAAAGGTAGAAATTGTCGATTAATAATTATACATCATAATGGCAGGAGCCCAATACCAATACAATAATATCTCAACTGAAATCTTGGCCTTACATGAAAACCTTGTTCTAGTCTTTGAAGAGTATTTTTTCTCCAATGGTAAAAGCAAGAGTAGGGTTACAGTTGGCCACCAGCTTCTATAAAACAGATGCCAGGATCTGATACCAGAAATTCCCAAATAATGTGGCAAAATCTGGCTGATTAAAATCATTGCATAATACTACCAGATTTGCAATTCTCTTTATCTAAAGCAAGAAACTGTAAATGACCATTGAGGTCATAGAAACTAGTAGCATCTTGGCTCGTAAGAAACAGCAAGTTGCAGAAGGACCTCCAAAGAGAATGCCTCATGAGTTCAACAAAGCATCATCATCTCAATTATCTCCACCTGCAAACTTAAGGTAAGCATCATACTAGAAAGGAACATGCAGTAAATTTCTAGCTCACATTCAACAGAAATAGAGCTTCTTGGACAACATAAAACAAGCAATACTCGATAGCCACCCATCATTTCAGCAGCAGCACCAGAAACATCAGCCTGCAAATCACCTAAACTTGTATCTTTTTCCTGTTCCAACAGATAATGACTGTTCTACCACTAAGATAACCATCTATAATAGATCATCAATCCAGATACAAGTTATTTGGTAAGTTTTTCCACAAAAGAAGAAGAAACAAAGAAAGAACCCTTATCTTTCTAAGATGTCACCAAAAGAACCAACCATGATGATGACACGTCCGGGAAAATCTGTTTGTCCCAATATTAGGAACTAAGCAGTAGAGTAGAGCCAGAACCAATGTTGTTCTGTGCCAGAGTAGAAGATTTATTCCGGAGCCTTTTTCCAGAATACCAAAGCTTTAGATTCATACATGGAATATTAGTCCTCTCTTGGATCATGGCTTTCACCTCTTTTATTTTAGTGTCTGGCCCCACATTCAGAGAGATTCTTTCCCCATCTTCTAATTTCACAAAGATATGATGTTGGTACCAAAAAGAAGCACGTGTTCAAAGATCGATAGTTGAATTATCCTGAATATGATAATCTGCAAGAGTTACATCTTCATCAAGAACTTTCCTTGCAATCTTAATGAATATCTGCATTGGAGATGGCAACAACTGCAAGACTGAATTATCACAGATTTTATGTTCATGCAAAGTTAGTGTGTCCTCAAGCTGCTTTCCAGCATAGACAAGCTTCTGTTCACCTGTAGGAACCCCCTCCAAACTCTCTACTATCATCTTGACATCCCTAATGGTGTACCAAGTTCTCACTTCAAGTATTAGGGTTTTACCACTGGTGACGTTGACAGATATTTTCAGTTCATCTTTTGGACACAATACTAAATTAAGCAATGAACCCTTTTTGATATCATAAGTAATCAATGTCTGGTTATCCTCAAGTGATCTACCCAAGTAGATGAGTGTTTGTTGATTTAGTGGGATTCCCTCCTTATCCTGGATTTTAGATTTCACATTTTGAATGGTGTCACATTTCTTCACATCAAGCATAATGGTCTTCCCATCCCTCAAAACCTTAACAAATATGTGCATTTCATCTCCAATATAAAGGTTGATGGTGGAATTCTTGGGAATGTTGTAATCAGCTAGTGTGTTAGTACCGTAGAGATGATGACCTGCAAAAAATAGCTCTTGTTGACTCAGCGCAAGTCCCTCTACCGTGGAAATCTTAGCTTTGATGTCATCAATTGAGTCAGTGCTGTTTACTTCAAGGGCTACAGTTTTCATCAGCTTTAAGAAGATCTTTATCTGCACACAGAAAAGATATTGGAAAAATTTGAGAGAACAAAAAAATATTTTCCAAGGAAGATTGGATCAAGAGAAGAATTAACGTCAGATGCAAATTTAAAAAGAATCATAAATTAAAAGGGGAAAAAAGGAATTCACCATCATAATCAACACTAATGTGAATATCATCAGACAATTGATGCCAATGACCTTATAGTTCAGTGGTCAAGTTTGCTAATGAAGAACATGAGTTAAATCCTACCGTCAAAACTATATTACATACCACCAAATGGCTCCACTGATAACACAATAGAGAGAGAGAGAGAGATTGGGGGTTAACAAAGAAGTAGCTTACAGAACAAGAAGACCAATACAATGATCCAAGTCACTACAATAAGCTAATAATGCACTGAAAAAAGTGACTTTATACACTGACCCTTTATACAACCACC
This sequence comes from Elaeis guineensis, assembly GCF_000442705.2. NCBI lineage: Eukaryota > Viridiplantae > Streptophyta > Magnoliopsida > Arecales > Arecaceae > Elaeis > Elaeis guineensis. The sequence goes on along the minus strand of NC_025997.2, from coordinate 107,718,989 downwards.
ACAGATAGATCCCTGTTCTGTCCATCTACTGCCTACATAAGTTCCAAGTTTAAAGCAATTTGGAAACCATATATTTAGACCAGAATGAAATCATTCTTATTGGATGCATATCTCTTTAAAAATGTTCTAATATCAAGGGAAGAAAAGAAACCTAGTTCATTTTTTTGAGATGTAAGGCAAAAACCCTACTGTGTATAAGAACAAAACTGAGATTAGATTTGTTTCATGAAGAGAAGAAAAAGATCCACCTAGAAAAGGCACAAAGTTTTTCATGAATAAAGCCCTCCTTCTAACTTTGTTTATCATATGCACTCTAGAATATATCATTTTCAGCCCATCCTGGCCAAAATCTAGCAGGACTGTGCAGATGTTTTAAACCTGTTACATTGTGGTGGGCAGAATTACATTTGATCAAGTTTTGGGCTAAGCCTGTTCTAGCCAAAAGCAAAATAGCTTGGCATGACGCAACTTAAACTTAATATTATAACAATTATATATGTATCTCAAGTCTCGAACTTACCTACGTCCTCCTTTTCATCTTACTCCACATCCTCATCTCATCACCATCCACCAACCTCAGCTGCCTTCCCCACTTTCTCCTCTTTCACTTCCCCCTCAGTCTCTCATCCCCATCCTCACCCTCATCTCTACTACTGTCCCCCTCTCACCACTCCACTATGCAGCATGACCATCACCTTTTTTTGATAGGTATGCCATTGTCCACCATATTTCCCATGCCCCCAGCCACTAGCACCTTGCCCCCCATTCTTGTTCAAACAAATCACCCTCACCACCACCCCCACCCCCCACCCTCTCCCTTTCTCTCTCTCCCATGCTAATAATTGTTAGTTCACCGTGGCCATTCCTAATGGAAATTTGCCACAAGCTCAAAAAAAAAAAAAAAATCACTCCCCTTGTGCCATACAAGGGAATGAGAATATGCCCTAGATTTGATCAAGCAAGGTCCAATCAGTCTCAAGCCAGCTAAGTTGGGATTAGGGTGAGACATTTATGCCAAAGATGAAGATGAACATCTTTGGACTAATAGGTAGATTGTTGATATTATGGGCTAGTCCAACCCCAACTTGGTCCAGCTTGATCAATGCTCAAGAGTTATCTTGAGGCCATTGGATCTTAAAGAAATTTAGTAATTCTTTGGAATGATAATTACTTTCATAGGAATCTTTATCTAATGGCGCCTTTTCTCTCACTTTCACTTTCCTCCGAAGATTGATGGAAGCAAATTTTTGTTGACTCATGTCTATGGACCAACAAATGTAGAACCATCCCAAACCGCCCGGTTCGAAGCATTCCAAGCTATGCCAATGGTAGATTGGGATGGTAGTTTTGACGTTCGAAATAAAAAACTGGCAAAAGAGAGGGACAGGGAGAAGGAAAGAGAGGATAAGAGAGAGAGACGGCAGAAGGGAGCGAGAGGGAGAGGAAGAGGGAGTGAGAGTCACCGGAGGTCGTCAGAGGGCGCAGAGGGCTAGAGGAGAGGCTCTGCCATTTGGCCGATCGAAATAGGAACCTGATGGCCCCTTTTTTTTTAAAATTTTATGATTTTTAAGTGAAGTTGGCAATCGGGTTGCTAACTTCACTTCAAAATCTTTTTTTTTTATTTTAGGTTTTTTTAAGTATAAAAAAAACAGAGACCATCGAGTCCCGATTTCAACTGACCAAAGGGCAAAGCCCTTTCTCCGGCCCTCGCACCCTCTGGCGGCCTTCGCAACCCTCTAGTGGCCTCTGTGGCCCTCCAGAGGGGATCCCTCTACCTCTCCCTCTCTCTCTCTTTTCCTCTCTAATTTTCCCTCTTTGCCGCCCTTCTACTGTGTCATTATAGGCCTAACATGAAATAGCATGGGGGTGTAATGAACCATACTGCCAACCAACTAGTCCTGTCCTCGGTACCAACACAGCAAACCTTGCTATGAACAATATGAAAGAGTCTTGTTTAATGCCTTCTAGGAATAACTGGATGGTGTCCAAACATGATGGCAGGGACTTTGGCTAATTAGGGACAACTTAAAAAAAATACTTGGTTATGAAGGAAAAGAAAAAGCAAGTCAAATGGTAATATTGGCATGGCATGAAGTCTAATGAAATCACATGCATTTATGATTTTCTAGTTATCCCCATTTCTATTAGTTCTTCACATGGTCTTACAAAAGAGAGATTCTATTTTTGCCAAAGTGGATATATTCTTGTTTTTACTAAGCAGATCTTATTAATTTGATATTTACATTTGAAAATGTTTGACTCTCCTGCCTAAATTTTGAGTGATGGAAAGTTGAAGCAAGCCTCCTTTATTCCTAATAGCATAGCTAAGCTGAAATTAAGCTACCTAAGGAGTCAACTTAGGAATGAGGCAAAGTGTGGTGAATTTTGGAAAGAAAGTAATTGATGGAGATCCTAAGCCGCCCTTACGTGTTTACACTAGACGTGGGTGCAAATCCAAATTTGATTAGGATTTTCCTATATTGACGATTTGATTTGAAATTCAAATTTGATTAAGATTTTCTTATATTGTGATTTGATTTGAAATCCTGATTTGATTATGATTTCCTCAATTGCTGATTTGATTTGCTTTAGTTTTTGTTATTTATAAGATTCTCTATATATTTTCTTATTTTGTTAAGATGAGTCGCTTAATTTGCTACTTCCAATTGTGGGATTGTAAGCCTATAAATACGGACTTGTAACACATTACCAACATGTTACAAATGAATGAGAATTAAAGTATTTTGTAAAAATTTCTGTCTATCTTCTCTGAGTGCTCCTAAATTTCTTCTCTTATCTTTGCTCTGCCACCTATCTTCCTCCTCTTCTTCTTCTATCTTGGTTCTACATCAATTGGTATCAGAGCCAACTGTGATCTACTACCATTGTTTGCTTCACATAAACAAATCACCACCATCGCTACTATAGAACTTCGAAGCCCTTGCTACCACCGGAATCATCAATAGCCCTCGCCATCACCATCATCAATTTCAAAAGGTGTCCATCGTTGCTTCACTGCAAGAATCCAAGCCTCCACTGCTGATCATCGATGTCTTAGACCCTTGTCACACCTAGAAGGCCCACTCTCTTCCCTCTCTGCTACCGTCGTTGCTCTTCAGGCTGACCCAAACTCAGATCCAGATTTGCACCCACAACCAGATTCGGATCCAACCCAGTTTAAGGCTTCAGATCTGAATCCGACTGACAAAAAAAAAATCTGTTTCAAGAAAGTATGCACTTTTAGATCCTTCGAACTCCGACATAAGGTACGTTTTCTCCATACTTGAGACCTATGACTAATTCCATATTAGTTGGTAAACTTGCGAATTGCAAAAGAGTCCAAATAAACCACTAAAGCTTATCTCTCTCTCTTTTTATTCAAATTCCTGCTTGCTTGCACCATATTCACTTAGATCTTTAGGATTTCTTCTTCCTACTTGTTTGGAAAAAAAAATAGCATATTACTTCACATAATTACAGTAATTAATTTAATTATTTTTGCAAAAAACAGCATAGATTGGAGAATTATTACTCGTTGCAATTTAAGTCCAAAATCCAACCTTCATCTTTTATCCAAACTTCTCAAACCATATATTATTGAGATTACCATGACTATTCGAGACTTCTCCGATGCCCAAGATGCGTTGGACAAGCAGATCGATATCCTTGAATATAAAGTCGATACTTTCCAAGCAACCATAGACCAATTTCGAGGAGAGATGACTAAACAGTTTTTCCAATTATAAGTTGCTTTAGGCAAACGTCACTCTAAAGGTAACTCTCCAGTTTCTCTGAATGTTGAGTATGCTGGTAGAACAAGTAACAGACATCACCCCATAGGAACTTTAGATGATAACCCAGGCTTGCTACTTACTTCCATCATTCCTCTATTGCACCACGTTAGGACTCCTATTATTGGGGAGGTAGAACACCACACATTGAAAGGAGATTTGCCCTTACTGTAAATCCCCCTCAAGTTGCTTATTACAGGAGACTCCCGCCTGAGTTAGAACACATAAAAGAGGAACCTTGTCTAGAGAATGACCTAGGAGCCCACCCCAAGCCTCAAAATTTTCATGCTAGGCACCATGATGGAAATCATGAGAGACCGCAAAAACACTTCCCTACTCGACATTACCACAACCAACAGGGATATTATCCTGATAATTCAGGGGATATCACTAAGAGGGTAAAGGTTGAGACCCCTAATTTTGATGGCAAGCTAGATCCCAATACCTTCTTAGACTAGTTAGCAGATATGGAAGATTTTTTTGAGTGGTATGATATGATCGATAGTCAGCAAGCTCATTTTGCCAAAATGAAGCTCATTGACTCTACCAAGAGGTATTGGCATGGAGAGCAGATGAACCTAATACATCGAGGACGAGATCCTATAAACTCATGGGTTGAAATGAAAGAGAGATTGAGAGATAAATACATTCCCACATATTATAAGGCTCAACTGATGGAACAAATGCTCACGCTTAGAAAACTATCTTCCAGTGTGACTGAATAGTTATCCAAGTTTGAGGAACTGCTCACCAGATGTGATATTGATGAGCAACCATGAGTGTTGGTCACTCAATTTATCACTGGACTAAGGCCAGAAATCAAAAGAGAGATTTGTCTTTATTCACCTGATTCTCTTGAGGAGGCCTATCATAAGACCTTAGAGATTGAGAAGTTCCATAGAATGTCCATTCAAAGGCGCACGACTTCCCAAGCTTGGGAGTCATCTCAGTCTAGAGTCACTAGTATTTTTTCTAGCCCCATTGCTTCTAAGAGAAATAACAGTCTTGCTCAGAGGACCTCGACATATCCAGATAGAGATGCCAGTGTTACCAACCCTCGCCACAATATCTCGGACATTGAGTGCCATAACTATCATGATAAAGGTCATATCGCAATCCGATGTCCTCATCGTACTCTGACTTTAGATCATAATACTGGAAACATGCCAACTAAGGATGACATCAAGATTTTGAGGCTGAGGAGCATGTATCCAAGTACGAAGATGACAATAAATAATGACGAAAATAATGACAAATTTTGTGAGATCGTGAGATGTATTTTGTTTACCACAATAAGCACTGATGAATGGAAGCGCACTTGCATTTTTCACACTTATGTGAAATGTGGAGATGTAATGTGCAAAGTCATCATTGATGGAGTTGCATGAATAGTTTCAAAGTCAGCTCTTGAAAAGCTGAAATTGCAGCTTGAATCCCACCCTCAACCCTTTAACATGGCATGGGTTGACAAGACTTCCTTGCCAACTACTGAGCGATGTTTAGTTCCCTTACAAATGGGTGATTATCCGAATAAAATTTGATGTGATGTCCTTCCAATGAATGTAGCCCATGCCTTGTTAGGTCGACCTTGGCTATATGATCTAAATGTTACTCATTATGGGTGAGACAACACTTATGTGTGGAGGTTTAAAGATAAAACCATATGTGTTTAGCCCACCAAACCCTCTGAGCTAGATAAAAAGATGGCATGTAGGACTCAGATACCTAGTAGCTTTTTGAGTTCTCCTAGTGCACATGATTTGAGTCCTTCCTCTTCTCAGTGGGTTGGAAAGAAACACCTCCATCTTCTGACTCATAGAAAATTTGAGAAAGAGGGCAAGAGATCAAGAATTATTTTAGCTTTGATAGCCAAAGAGATTTTAAGGACCGTCTCAATCATGAATTGACCTTTCCTCAGGGGTTAATCAGTTATTGCATGAATTTGAAGACGTGACACCTGAGGAACTTCCTAGTGAATTACCACCTATGAGGGACCTATAGCATGCCATTGATTTGGTCCCAAGATCCCAACTACCCAATTTGCCTTATTATACGATGAATCCCAAAGAAAGAGGAGAGATCAATCAGCAAGTTGATAAACTTTTGGAAAAAAATTTTGTTCAGCCTAGCCTTAGTCCCTGTGCTGTTCTTACTCTATTGACTCCTAAACAGGATGGCTCTTGGCAAATGTATGTTTATAGTCCGCCGTCAATAAGATCACCATCAAGTATAGATTTTTCATATCTAGGTTGGAGGATATGCTGGACCTTTTAGTCAAGGCTAAATGGTTCACCAAGACTAATTTGTGCCAGGGATACCACCAAATCCGGATTAGACCCGGAGATGAATGGAAGACTGCCTTCAAAACTCAAGATGGACTGTATGAGTGGTTAATCATACTCTTTGGATTATCTAATGCTCCTAGTACTTTCATGAGGGTTATGACTTAGATTTTAAAGCCATTCATAGGCAAATTCTTGATGGTATATTTTGATAATATCCTTGTCTATAGTGAGACCAAACAAGAGCATTTAAGTCACATTCATCGGATTTTCTTGACATTAAGAGCAAAAAAATTATATGTCAATCTCAAAAAATGCTCTTTCATGCAGACTCAGGTTGCCTTTTTAGGATTCATTGTCACAATGCAAAGTATTGCAGCTGATCTCGAGAAAGTGAGAGCCATTAGAGAGTGGCCCAAACCAAAGACACTTTCTGAGGTTCGTAGTTTTCATGGGTTGGTCACTTTCTATAGGCGATTCGTTAAAGATTTTAATACCATTATAGCTCCCATCATTGATAGCATAAAGAAAGAAAAATTTAAATGGACTGACGCTGCACACAGCTTTTAGGATGATCAAGCAAAAGATGACCGAGGCACCCATTTTGAGATATCCTGACTTTTCTAAACTTTTTGAAGTTGCTTGTGATGCATCTAGAGTAGATGTTGGAGGTGTTCTGAGTCAAGAGAGACATCCAGTCGCATATTTCATTGAAAAACTCAATGAAGTTAAGCAGAGGTATTCCACCTATGATAAGAAGTTTTATGCTGTCTTGAAGTCCCTAAGGCACTGAAGGTATTACTTGTTATCCTAAGAATTTGTGTTGTACTCTGACCATCATGCACTCAAGTACTTAAACTCACAAAAAAAGTTGAGTGCCAGACAAGCACGATGGATAGAATTTCTCTAGGAGTATACATTTGTTCTTAACTATCATCCAGGAGTTGAGAACAAACCATCTGATGCACTTAGTCGAATGGAACATCTATTGCATACTATAAATGCTCAAGCAGTAGGGTTTGAGAGATTGAAGGATAAGTCACCACTTGTCCTGATTTTGGACTTATATATCAGGAGATCATGGATGGTAATTGTCATGACTATGTAGATTTTCTCATCCGAGATGGTTACTTGTTTAGGGGTCTTAGGTTATACATTCCTCGCACTTCATTTAGAGATTTTATTGTTTAGGAGTTGCATGCTGATGGCCTCGCTAGTCATTTTAGGTGTGATAAGACTGTAGCCATATTAGAGGATCGATTTTATTAGCCCTCTTCAAAGAAAAATATTGCTCGGATTGTGTCCCAGTGTCGCACTTGTCAATTAGCTAAGACTAGAAAAAGAAACACTGATTTGTACACACCATTACCTATTCCACACACACCTTGACAAGACCTTAGCATGAACTTTATTCTCGAATTGCCTAAGACTGTTAGAGGTCATGATTCCATCTTAATTGTTGTAAATAGATTTCCTAAGATATCCCATTTTATACCTTGTGCGAAGACAACTGACGTCTCACATGTGGCCAAGCTATTCTTCCGCGAGGTTATTCAATTGCATGGCTTACCTTCTTTCATAGTATCTGATAGGGATGTCAAGTTTGTAAGCTATTTTTGAAAAATATTTTGAAAGTTATTTGAGACAACTTTAAAATTTTCATTTGCTTTCCATCCCCAAATTGATGGACAAATTGAGGTTGTTAATCGTAATCTAGGAGATTTGCTTAGATGCCTTGTGAGAGAAATTAGGAAACTGTGACTTGTTGTTATCTACTGCTGAGCTTGTCTACAACAACTCTATTAATAGGACCACTGGTATGTCTCCTTTTCAGATTGTCCATGATTTAGCCCCTCGTCAGCCCATTGACCTTGTGCCCTTACTCCATGATTTTCGACCTTTTGAATCTGCAGAATCCTTTACTCACCATATTCGAGACCTTCATGCTGAAATCAGACATAAAATTGCAATGAGTAATGAAACTTATAAATTTGCTGTTGATGTTGACCACAAAAATCAGGATTTTAATGAGAATAATTATGTAATGGTGCATGTGCATCCTGAGCGTTATCCTAAACATTCTTTTAAGAAATTACATGCTAGAGCTTCTGGACTTTTTCGTATCATTAGTAAACTGAGATCTAATACTTATTTGCTTGATTTACCTTCTAATATGACTATTAATCCTGTTTTCAACATGAAGGATTTGTTTTCTTATTGAGGTACTTTCGAGCCTCCCAAAGTGTCTGCAGATATTCCTATAGATGGAGGTCGGACTTTTTCTGTGCCTATCCCTAAGTTTCCGCCACTTTATCAATCAGTCCAAGAGCAGATTGAGGGTGCCATTGAGGATGAGATTGTGAATTCGACATATGGTGGATTTGAATGCTATTTGATCCACTTGAAGGGACGTCCTATCTCTGATGCTACTCGGATTACTGAAGAGAAGTTTCGTCGTAGCGATCCTAATCTTTTGGAGTCATACCAGCATCATAAATCACTGGAGTCGAATTCTCTTCAATCGAAGAAAAATGGAGATCGCCGCCCTTACGCATTTATACTAGATGTGGGCGCAAATCCAGAATTGATTAGAATTTTCTCATATTGGCGATTTGATTTGAAATCCAAATTTGATTAAGATTTTTATATATTAGTGATTTGATTTGAAATCCTGATTTGATTAGGATTTCCTCAAGTTATTGATTTAATTTACTTTAATTTTTCTTATTTATAAGATTCTATATGTATTTTCTTATTCTGTTAAGATGAGTTGCTTAATTTGCTGCTTTCAATTGTGGGATTGTAAGCCTATAAATACGGACTTGTAAAACATCACCAACATGTTATAAATGAATAAGCATTAAAGTAATTTGCAAGAGTTTCTGTCTATCATCTCTGAGTGCTCCTAAATTTTTTCTCTTATCTTTGCTCTGCCACCTATCTTCTTCCTTTTCTTCTGTCTTAGTTCTGCACTAGTAATACTCCAAAGAATATAATAGTCAGGCTTGCAAGAAGAATTGAACGATTCTGAATATTCAAAGACAAGACCAATGTTAACTTAAAGTTACGTTAGAATATAGCAAGCTTAAAAGAAAAAGTCTTTAAAGACAAAGTTCTAGAACTTACCTATTGAATTGGGACAGCAGTATTTTCTTTCATAACTACCCTAATGGTGAAAAAACAAAACTATTTACATGGTGGAAAATGAGGCAGTTTTATACTCTTATAATAAAAAGGTGGATGATGTTTTCTTTTCCCACTACTTGCCCTAGTTTGGACGACCTGAGGAGGCAATCTTGTTGATTGGCCATCTCTCTATCTACTTCCTTCAGTTGATCTTAATAGCCTGGAGTGCCTTTTCTTTAAAGATGAAGTACGAGCAATGAACTTTATTCTTCCACCTAATAAGACATCAAGCCCTGATGATTTTCCTAACTTCTTCCATCAAAGGTGCTTGACCCAATGGGGTTCTATAGTGATCCTAATAGAGGCAATGTGTATTTTTATAGACTTAACCATGTCTTTATTTCATTAATCCAAGAAGACACCCTGTTCTCCCATTAAGGATTATAGGCCTTTCTCTCCACTTAATGGAGTTGTCAAAATTATTACTAAAGTCATGACAAACTTGCTGAAGCCCTTGGGCTAGTTGAAGATTTCAATTCACCTTCATTGAAGGTAGATTTTCCATTAAGAGATTTGTGGTACAAATGAAATTATTTTCCACCACAAAAGATATCAAAAAAGGGCATTCTTCTCAAATTGGATTTTAAGAAAGCTTGTGACAATGTGGATTGATCATTTCTTATTGAATGGTTGGAAGAATGATTTATAGTAGTACTAATGCATACAGCCCTGGACCAAGCATATCATATCATTTTGGTATCGAACTAAGATTCAGTATGCGGAGCATACCAAGTCTTGGCTTAGTGACCAACCCCATACTAGGCATACAGAGACTATACCAATGTGATACCGGTATGGGATCCAATGTCAAAATGGCAAACCTTGATTGAAAGCTAAAAGTTTCAATGCGATGTGGAGAAGATAGGTGGCGCTATGCCTTTTCTTAAATCTCAAGTAAAAATTTTATACTGCTTAACGGTTTACAACGTAAGAAAACTTTTTTGTAGAAGGGACTTAGGCAAGGAGATCCCCTCTTAACATATTTGTTCGTTCTTCTCATTCACATTCTAAATAAATCAATTGGGAAGCTGAAGGCAAGCAAATCTCATATTTGGGAACCTCAAGTTAATGGAGTTACTATCAACTTACAGAAAACCAACAATACTTTCTTATAGTGAAGCTAAGGGTGATCAAGTCATTTGCCTCAAATCCGTTCTATATAGATGAGAATTGTTTATGTCTGAACTTAAAAATGACTTTCGCAAAGTTCCCTGGTTTCTTGAAATCGTCTTCCGGGATGCTCAATTGCAAGCAACAAAAGATGCCAATCATCTAAGTGTTCCTCTACACCACCTTAGAATAGATTGGGTACCTCTACTTGAAAAGTTTGAGAAGAGATTGCCTAGACTGAAAAGAAATTTTCCTTATGCTGGCTGTAGACCTACTTTGGTCACTTCATTCTCACAACCTTGCCACCTTACTGGATGTTTGCTTTCCAACTTTCTCTATAGGTGATCAATTGGCTGGATAAGGAAAAAAGGAGTTCATTTCAAGGGGTTTGACAAGGTTTTTGTCTAGTCAAATGGAGTATGTTTTGTGAAATAATTAAGAAGGTAGGAGACTTGATAATGGAGGCTTGAGAATATTTGATGTTACTTTGTTAAGCAACTGGTGGTGGAGATACCTTACCATCTTATTAATGGATATGATTTGTATTTCTAGTTTACTATATTAGGAGACATACTAGAAATAGTGTCTCCTGGGTGCATAGTAAGGCTTCCCAGTTTTAGAGAGGGTGGTTAGAATGAGAAGTTCTTTTTGCTAAGACTCGGATTTAGAGTTGGCAATGGAATCTTGGTGGAATTCTAGAAAGACTACTAGCTTGACAAGGGGCCTCTCTTTCAACTATTTCCTGGTATTTTTGCTTCCCTTCATTTATATGTTTGGTCTTCTTGGTGTTGAACAACCAAACTTGAAACCCTCACCATTGAAGCTTAGTTTCTTGTTTTTATCAGCACACACTCATTCCAACCCAACATTCTATTTTTGGCTTGCACTCTTATTTGGCTCTTTTCTATGTTTAGCAAGTCAACACATATTCATATTTAGCTGGCACTCCTATTTGATCTTTCTCCTTGTTTAGCTATTCTACATTTGGTTTCTCTTTACTTAGTATGTAATCGAGATATTCCTTCTTCTTGTAATTGCTACAATAGCTAGACCTTGTAATCTATATATACTCCTATTGGAGAATAATAAAATGTAAGAATCAGAAATTATCCTCAATAAAGATATTACCTTCTATATGGTATCAGAGCATTGAAGCTCCAACGAGCATCTCTTCTTCTTCCTCCTTCTGTGCTCTCTCATGGCCACCAGTTCATCTATCTCCACCTCCTCCAATCCCTCTTCTCCTCCACCCAACACAACGACCCCTCTCACCTTTCGATCGGCACAGCATTTTCTATCTATCAAATTAAATGCATCTAATTTTTTGATCTGGAGAAAGCAAATTACTCCCTTCTTAAAGGGTCAAGGCCTGTTTGGGTTCCTTGATGGCTCTCACCCACAGCCCACCGATCCGATTGCCGCTACTGCTTGGCAACAACAAGATGCCCAACTCGTAAGCCTTCTTGTTGCTTCATTATCTGAAGATTTGGTTCCTCTTCTTCTTGACAAAGAGACTAGTTTTGAGTGCTGGACCACTCTTCATGAAGCCTTTGGTTCAGCATCTCCTACCAGGTTCATGTCTCTGCATCTAGAGTTGCAGAATCAACATCAAAAACCAGATGAGACCGTCACCTCTCTGCTCCGACGTGCCAAAACTGTTGCTGATGAACTTGCTGCCTCTGGTAATGCCCTCAAGCCAACCGAATTTAATCTTCATGTATTGCGTGCTCTATGTGATGATCTACAAGATGCGGTTCCTGGCATTCTCAACCGACACACCCCTCCGACATACACTGAACTTCATGGGCTGTTACTTAGTCATGAAAGCATGCGGGCATTTAGAAAACTAACTGTTGCTGATGCCACTCCTACCAATCCTACCGTCAATACTGCTCAACGGTTCGTCCATTCTTCTAATGACCCTAGGCCCTCTATTGGCCGTGGCTTTACTCGAGGTCGTGGAGGACGTGGCAAGTTTGGTCGAGGTCGTGGTCGTTTTGGTCCACCTGGTGGCCGTGGTTCTCAATGGTGTTCGTTTTGCAATCGTAATAACCACTCTAATGCCACCTGCTTCTATCGCCCTCAGCAACCATATCCATACTTTTCCTCTCCACAATCCAATGCCAATTTCTCATATTCACCATATCCAAATCCAAATCCATCTCAACGTCACCCTAATCCACCACTTCTCCCTACCCCTCACCCCTCCACTGCCCTCACTTGGTACCCAGATACAGGAGCATCTCACCATATCACTCCTGACATTCATTCTATGTCCTCCTATGATGAGTACACTGGTCCTGATCAGGTGCATGTAGGCAATGGTAAGGGATTACATATATCACATATTGGTCATGGTTCTTTTTTCTCTCCCTACTCTTCTCTTTCTTTTTAGTTATCTAACATCTTACACGTTCCTTCTATTTCTAAAAATTTACTTTCCGTACAACAGTTTGCAAAAGACAACAATGTCTTTTTTGAATTTTACCCCTCTCATTTTCTTGTGAAGGATCGAACTACCAAGACCATAGTGTTATCCGGTCCGAGTAAAGGAGGATTATACACTCTCCATTCCAGTCCTTCTCCATTGTCTGCATCTGTTCACGTAGCCGAGAGCACCACTCTTGATGGCTGGCACAACCGTTTGGGCCATCCCCATTATCGCTTGCTTCGCTCCATGGTGAAGACCAATAATCTACCCTGCAAGTCTGCACATCTTCATCCCCTTTGTCCCTCATATCAATTAGGCAAGTCTAGTAAGTTACATTTACCTCCGTCCCATCGTCGCAGTCAGTTTCCATTAGATCTTATTTATAGTGATGTTTGGGGTCCTTCCCCTACTCCATCTTTGTTAGGACACCGCTACTACATAATTTTTGTTGATGATCAAAGTAAATATATTTGGTTTTATCCATTAATGCGCAAATCTGATGTATTCTCTATTTTCTTACAATTTCAAGCCTTGGTTGAACGACATTTCTCTCGTACTATTAAATCAATCCAAACTGACTGGAGAGGAGAATTTCGCTCTTCCTCAATTTTTTCATAAAATTGACATTACCCATCGTGTTGCTGCTCCTCACACCCACGAGCAACAAGGGGCTGTCGAACGTCGTCACCGTCATATTACGGAAACCGGCCTATCCCTTCTTGCTCATAGATCCGTGCCCATGTCACACTGGCACTATGCCTTTGAAACGGCTGTTTTTCTCATTAATAAGATGCCATCTAAAGTCTCTAGTGATGTATCCCCCTTCGAACTCATTCACAACAAACCACCATCCTATGCCTTCCTACAAATTTTTGGGTGTCTTTGCTATCCTCTTCTTCGTCCTTACACTCGGCATAAAATGGAGTATCGGTCTCAACCGTGTGTGTTTCTCGACTATAGTCCCTCTCATAGTGCCTATCGATGTCTCGATTTAAAAACAAATCGTACATATATCGCTAGGCACGTTCGCTTCGATGAATCTACCTTTCCTTTTCAATCTCAGTCTTCATTAACTTGTCCACCACCATCATCTCCCTCTTCCCCACCTTGGGGCGTTACATTACTTCAACCTCTACAAGAGGCCACCCCACTACCATCTGTTCCTCCACCGATTCCACATTCTCCTTTGCATCATCTGTCCAACTCATCATCGGCTGCATCCTCCTTTTCTCGGTCTGCCTCAACAACTTCTCCTACAACTAGCTCCCAGCAAGACAAAATCTCCCCTAACCCACCTGCCCAACCCATCCATACACATTCCATGGTACTTCGACCTCGTTCCAACCAGCCATCCGCCCTCACCACCACTATCCTCACCATAGAACCTACTTACTTTACTCAAGCCTCTAAACACTCTGAGTGGCGTGCTGCAATGACTGAAGAATTTAATGCCTTAATTCGCAATGGTACGTGGTCTCTTGTTCCACGTTCATCTCATCAAAAAAATTTGGTCGGATGTAAATGGGTGTACAGGATCAAGAGAAAAGCTGATGGGTCTCTCGAGCGTTACAAAGCGCGTCTAGTTGCTAAAGGGTTCCATCAGCAACTTGGCCTCGACTACAACGAGACATTCAGTCCGGTTATCAAACCTACCACCATTCGGTCTATTCTAAGTATTGCAATCTCTCAAGGTTGGTCCATCCGGCAATTAGATGTTCATAATGCCTTTTTACATGGCAACCTAATAGAAGAAGTCTACATGTCCCAACCGTCAGGATTTGAGGACCGCGACCATCCAGATTATGTCTGTCATCTCCATAAATCTTTATATGGGTTAAAATAAGCACCCCGTGCCTGGTTTCACCGTCTCTCCCAGTTTCTTCTCCGACTAGGGTTTGTTGCCAGCAAAACTGATCCTTCATTATTTATTTTAAGGATGAGGTCTCATGTCCTCTATGTGCTCATCTATGTTGATGATATTTTGGTAACCAGCAATGACTCCAGTCAGATCTCTCTTCTCCTTCAACAGCTTGCTAAGGAATTTTCTATTAAGGATCTTGGTGATCTCCATTTTTTCTTAGGAATTGAGGTTGTTCGGAACTCTACTGGATTATTATTATCTCAAAACCGCTACATTAAAGATCTTCTTTTAAAGGCAGGCATGATTGATTGTAAACCTGTTCAGACCCCAATGGCCATGACAAAGATTCTAATTCAGGGGGTGCTCCCCATCCGGACCCCACACAGTATCGCTCCATTATTGGGGCTCTTTAGTATGTTACATTGACACGTTCGGATATTTCCTTTGCAGTGAATAAAGTATGTCAGTTTATGCAATCTCCTAATACTGATCACTGGATTATGGTCAAACGCATCTTACAGTACCTTCAAGCTACAGCTGATCATGGGTTACACATTCGCCGATCCACCTCTCGCTCTCTCCAAGCTTTCTCGGATGCAGATTGGGCGGATAGTGGGACTGATAGGCGTTCCACTAGGGGCTATGCAATCTTTCTCGGCCCCGACCTCATTTCTTGGGCATCTCATAAACAGAAAACAGTTGCCCGCTCGTCAACAGAGTCTGAATATAAAGCCTTAGCAGATGCATCAGCTGAACTTATCTGGCTTGAGTCATTGTTTCAGGAACTTGGTCATCCCTTATATGGTCCCCCGATTCTATGGTGTGACAATATTGGGGCCACCTATTTGTCGGCCAATCCTGTTTTCCATGCTCGCACGAAGCATGTCGAAATTGATTTTCATTTCGTTCGTGAACGTGTTGCAAGACATCAACTATCTGTTCAGTTCATCTCCACCTAAGATCAGCTTGCCGATATTCTCACCAAGCCCTTGGGTACCTCCCGTTTTAGGTTCCTAAGGGACAAGCTGAAGATTCGTGCTCCCGATTCTTCATCTTGAGGGGGTGTATCAGCACACACTCATTCCAACCCAACATTCTATTTTTGGCTTGCACTCTTATTTGGCTCTTTTCTATGTTTAGCAAGTCAAAACATATTCATATTTGGCTGGCACTCCTATTTGGTCTTTCTCCTTGTTTAGCTATTCTACATTTGGTTTCTCTTTACTTAGTATGTAATCGAGATATTCCTTCTTCTTGTAATTGCTACAATAGCTAGATCTTGTAATCTATATATACTCCTATTGGAGAACAATGAAATGTAAGAATCAGAAATTATCCTCAATAAAGATATTACCTTCTATAATTTTATCATTGAAAATTTACAATTTGGTATCATCAAAATGACCATTATCATTTAGATATACAACTAATGCAAGAAGATGACCACCCAAGTTGGAGATGGAACATATGTGGCGTGCCGCTAATGAAAACTTGCTATAATTTTAAGACATGGTGCGCTAATCAATCTTTTGCTAACCAAATTTAGAAGTGCCTTATCCCAAATAAAGATAAAAACCTTTTGTTGGCTGGCCATTCACGATAAAGTTCTAAAAGTAAATAATCTAATTAAGAGAAATTAGAATGCACTAGGTGTATGGGAACTACAAATCATCGTATGCTCTCTCGCTCCTCAAGGTTGATTTGGTAATTTTGTTCCCAAGACTTTGAGAATTGCTCCCTACTCTTTTTGAACCCTGGAACTTCTGGAGAATGCTGATTGATGATAAACTTAGAAAGGTACACAACATTGAGGATCAAGGTTCGTGGATTTAATATTGAAACTCGTGCCAACCGATCGACGATACGGATCCATATTGGATTGGATCGGCACAAACCGACACAAGCAAAGAAAGCAAAGCGAGAGAAGAAAAAGAGAAAAAGAGAGAGAAATAGAGAGAAGAGGGAAAAAAAGAAAAGGAGGGAGGGATAGCCATCAGAGAGGCCGTTGGATAGCCTCCCACTGGCCACTATGGCCGCCGGACGACGCACTCCATGCATGCAGCACCGCAGGCATGCAATAAGGGCGATGCCCCTATTTCATGGGTATTTTTTTAAAAAATCCAAAAAAACGTAAAGCCGGCAATTAACAAACCAATTGTTGGCATCACTTAAGTGAAGCTAGTAAACCGATTGCGGACTTCACTATTCATCGTCGTTTTTTAAAAAACATGATGAAAAAATAGGGGCTATCATCCCTGTTCCATGGCCACGGCTCCATCCACATGGTTTCCCCCACCCAATGGCCACTAGGCAAACTTTGGCGGCCCCTCCATCGACTATGCCTCCCTCCAATACGTCACTCCTCTCTCTCTTTCTTGCTCGTTTAAAAGTCCCATCGGACGATAGTCGAGCCGCAGAGGCTTCCGCAACCCTTCGACGGCCGCAGCGAGCCACTGCCGATCTCTGACAGCATCTGCTCTCTCTCCTATTGAGAAAAATACCTCGAGATTCGATCCACAATAAACCTAGAACGAGATCCAGAACGACGAATGAAATCCAACGAGACCAAGATCAATCTAAACGAAGTCCGAATGCAGAAGATACGCACGAAAAAAAATCGAGAGCAACTGGTACAACCCATAGGCCGTCGGAGTGGCCTACAAGCCGGCACAGGCTGACAACAGTGCAAGCCAGGCCCAGCAGCGCGCTAACACTGGGCCAGCAGCGCGCGGTGCCGACACAGGCACATGCGCACGAGCACCCAGGCCCGCCAAGGTATTGCAGTCCACCATGGACCGCACGCTTTATTGCGGCTCACGAGACCGTGCGTGGACCGAGGGGCGTGATCCGATGGCTGATGTCATAGTCGATCGGGATCTAATGGCCCAGATCAAATCTAGATGTGATTTGGACACAGTTTGCACCAACGGACAACCATGATTTGAGCCGATCACAATCGAATGGCCAGAATTGATTTAGGATTTGATTTGGACTCGATTTCCTAGTGAAACACTGTTTTTGTGATTCTGAAGCCTATATAACTCCGATTGACAATCCGTTGGTTGCATTGGATAGCTGGTGATATTCTGATCATACAGAGAGACTTCTTGAGAGGTTTCAGAGAGCTTTTGTGAGAGTTTTGAAGCTTCTTGTTGAGAGATTCTTGTACAAAGGTTGAGTGATGAGTTCACCTTGTATTCTTTGATTTGATTTCTTTCATAGTGAAGCTTGCACGTCCCATAAAGATAGGCTTGAGATCGATCCACATCTTTTTATTGTATTTGTTTGTTGTTCTTTTTTTTTCTCGTGTGGTATCAACATCCGCTTTCCGAACATTGTTGTGATCTTGGACGGATGATACATATTCTACAATTGAGGGATCTACCCCAACAAGTGGTATCAAAGCCTGATTACCGTGGACAAGTGGTATCAGGTGGTCCAGATAGAGGTGATGTTGATCGAGATAAAAGATGGAGAACACAAGCACAATCAAGATGGGGATCAATCAGTTCGACGAAAAGAGCAATTTCTTCTTATGGCAAGCGAGGGTGAATGACATACTCATTCAATATGAATTGATCGACGCTCTCTTAAATGAGAAGAAGCCGGCCACCACAGAGGAGACGATCTGGGAGCGACTACAGATGCAGATGGAAAGTATCATCCGTATATACCTGACGGATGAGATGATGATTTATGTACTTAACGAGACTTTTCTGACGGTGCTATGATCGAAGCTCGAGGAGTTGTACATGATGAAGTTTCTCACCAACTCTCTTTCTCTGGAGATAGTTCTACCAACTATGGATGAACGAGGAACAAAGCATGCAGGAGCATCTCAGCCACTTCCAAAAGATTCTCATCGATCTTCTTAGTGTAGGTGAGAAGGTTGAGGAGAAGACCAGGATATTGATCTTACTAGCATCGTTTTCCTTCGTATGAGTCTTTAATGACTGCTTTTTTAGTGAAAAAGAGCACCATCAAGATGGACGAGATCATCATGACGATTCTCCAAAACGATATTCTCAAGAGAGAACCTAGCTTCAAGCTCTTGCGGTGGTAGCTCAGTTTTGATGATTTTTGAAGCAAATGGCAGCAGACAGAACGACAGAAGATCGCGAGAAGGACGATCCAGGTCCAAGATGAGGGGCTCCAGCAAGATCAGATGTTACCAGTGTGATGAGTTGGGGCATCGTGTCAAAGATTGTCCTCAACTCAGAGATCAGACGAGGACTACTACAGCGATGGTCAGTAGCGAGTCAAAAGATGATGTCCTATTGATATCTGACGAAGTATCTACCTCTTTCCAACAGTGGATATTAAATTCTGTATGCACCTATCATATATATTATAGAGAAAAGCTGTTTGACTCCTGAAAAGCAGTGAAGGCACTGTTCATCTATCGAATGGATCGAGCTGTGTGATCAGAGGCACCGGGACGGTCAACTGAAGGACACATCAGTGAGGAGATTAGAAGAGATCCGATATATATACAATTTTAGACGGAATCTTATCTCACTGAGCAGACTGGATTCAAACGGCTACAGATGGGTAGCTGATGATGGAATCCTGAAGGTCATACACAGCGATAGGATGATATTAGAGAAAAAAATCAAAGGAGGATATTATTACTTAGCAGGAAGCCCAGTGCGAGGTGGAGCTTCAGAAGCCAGGGGGAGCTCAGTGCGAGGTGGAGCTCCAAGTGAAGTTGAATCAAGCACGAGACGAAAGACTCGAGAGGACAAGAGGCAACATTGTAGAGTAAAGTTTCTATTACCGTGACTTCTCCGAGCAGATTTTTGGTCAGAGTGGACACAGCCCATGATGGAGGTGGGATCGAACGACCTGACTCGACTCCCATGTTTGCCCATCCATAAGACAGCAGATATGCCCTAAGACATGGGGGCGAGACGGATCACAGGCTCTCAAAGATAGGTGGAGATCGAACATCAAATTGAGGTGGAGATTGTTGAAAAAAATACTTTGAGATTCGATCCACAATAAACTTAGAACGAGATCCAAGATGACGAACGAAATCCAACAAGATCAGTCCAAATGGAGTCCGAATGAAGATACGCATGAGAGAAGGCCAGGAGCAGCTGGTATGACCCACGGACCGTCGGAGGGACCCACGAGGTGGCACAGGCCAAGCCCGACAGCACGTTGTCACTGGGCCAGCAACATGCTGGGCCGGTCCAGGCATGCGTGCGGGCACCTAGGCTCGCTTGGGTATTGCTGTCCACCGTGGATCGCACGCTCTGTTGCGACTCACAGGGCCGCACGTGGACCGAGGGATGCGATCCAATGGCTAATGTCATAGCCGATTGAGATTTGATGGCTCAGATTGAATTCAGACATGATCTAGACAGTTTGCACGATCGGACGGCCACGATTTGAGTCGATCACGATCAGACGGCTAGAATTGATCTAGGGTTTGATTTGGATTTGATTTTCTAGTAAAACACTATTTTTGTGATTCTAGAACCTATATACTTCGATTGACGATTTGTTTGTTGCATTGGATAGCTGGTGACGTCCTGATCATGCAGAAAAACTTCTTAAGAGGCTTTAGAAAGCTTTTATGAGAATTTTAGGGCTTCTTGTTGAGAGACTTATACAAACATTGAGGGGTGAATTCCTTTTGTATTCTTTGATTTGGCTTTTTTCATAGTGAAGCTTGCACGCCCCATAGAAGTAGGCTTGAGGCCAATCCACGTATTTTTATTGTGTTTGTTTGTTGTTCTTTCTTCTTCTTTTTTTCATGTGGTATCAACATCTACTTTCCGGACGTTATTGTGATCTTGGATGGGTGATACGTGTTCTGCAATTAAGGGATCTACCCTAACATCTCCCTCTCTTCCTCTCTCTTCCTCTCTTTCCCTCTCCTTCCTTCAGTATACCGCTTTCACTGACCAAACCAACCCGGTTCCCCACCGATCCGGCTTGATATAGGATGTACCAGTTGATTTGGGCCGATATGAAATTCCTTATTGAGGATGCAGTTACTTGTTGGAGCTTATGCATAAAGACAAATACTAGTAGTTTCTTAAGTGAACAACAATTTGAAACCCAAGTTCTAGATAGTGTCAAATTTTTTAGTTATGACTAGACTAGAGTGGTTCCAAAGAAGGAGCTCTTGACTATCAAGCATGCTCCGCTGTTATTAAAACTCTGTACTTGACTAGTGTACTTTGCTTCCTATATCATGGTTCTTATGTGCTTGTGACCTAGTGTACCTTTCATTTTCTTAATTAAAGTATGTTAGGACCATCCTGACTCTTTGATGGAAAAATGTTTCTTGAAATCATGTTTAACAATTGTTAAACAGCTTATTGCCAAAGGAATCCCATTGACATCAATCGCATTTAAATTTCACTTGCAATATGCATTGCCAAACCAGTGCTTGATTAGCATCTCCAACACAACCCCAATACTATGTGTTTGTTTACATGGTTGGGTACACTATCAGTTGGATAAGGTCACCATCAAATTTTAAATAGGAAAGGGATAAACATGAAACAAGAAAGAGTTGATGTGATTGTCCTTTCAGAACCCATAATCACATAAAAGGTTGATGGTGTACATTCCATTTGAAAGGTAATTTAAGAAATCCGATTTTCTAAGAAGGATTCCCTGGATGCCCTGGATAACTATAATTTCTCCATTGCTACTTCTTTCTCATTCATTCTTTATCCTAGAATAGCAATATTTGTTCATCCAACCAAGCTCTAAAATGGCTAAATATCCAAGCAAGACCCCATGAATAGAAAACTTGCCAACTAAAGATGCTATGTATCAATCAAGGAAGGCTGAACAAACCCAAACTAAATGGTTCGACCTATACCGAACCGAATTGATGCCCACCCATGATGGTTTGGCCGTGCGGGCCAGTTCAGCTCATAAACCAATACGTTGCCTATTCGATTGCCTTCGAGGGCTCCCTAGCTCTCTCCGCAGTCTCCGCCTTGCAATCCCTCCTCCGCCATGTCCTGCTCGCTTTAGCCTACCTCCACAGCTCCATAGCGGCTCTCTCTCTCTCTCTTTGGATTCTTTGAAGTCTTTATTTTCAGATCCGGCATCTCTCCCTCATTGTGAAGCCCTCAAGCCGTTGAAGGCCTCCTTTGGATCTAGCCTCTCTCCCTCACTGTCAAAGTCTGCGAAGCCCTCGAAGTCATCGAAGACCTCCTCCTGTAGGTCTAGCCTATCTCTAGCCTAGGTGAGTCATCTCTCTCCCTCCCTCTCCTTCCTCTCCCCCTTTTTCCTTTCCATTCCGCTCCTTCCTCTCCAGCTCTCTCCCTCTCCCTCCCCATGGTTCCAGTATGCTACGGATTGGCATGATATGGACCGGTACAATACCATACTAGTCACCAAGTAGCACACCTGTCAATACCGGTTCTGCTTACTTTGGTATTGATCATATTTCAAGAAAAAACCTTAAAGAGAGATTGATCATAAACTTCCAAATTTGTTTTATAAATACTACTAACCTTCTTGACTTCGAGCATGAGTGGGTTGGTGGGCTTTTCTAATTCATTGTCATTTCTTCTGTTGGGAAAAGGGGGGTGAGCAAGTGATAAGGGTTCTCAATGACGTCAACCATTTGCATTTGTTTCTAGATATTCAGAAAAACATTGACTCCACTCAATATCCCAAAAGAAATTGTTTGTTGAGTTATTATCAAAATTTATAGCTTGAAAATATAATATGGCAACCAAAAATGTTTTTGGGCATAGCCCATCTAGTAAAGGAAGTTAATCAAATAAGACCATATTACTTCCGGCACACATTGAGATGCTTAGTCACTTCATCATCTCTATATATAAGATTGCTTGAGGCAAAATTCTTTAGTCAAAATTGGAGAATTTAATGAAGAAAATAGAACAATAATAAAAAAGGCAAGCTATATCATAAAGAAATTGAAATACTACTCGAAAGAGATAGACTTCCCCAGTTCCCCTCTATGATCATAGTCAAAAGTTGTGGTTTCATGGATGAGAGTGAGTACTTCTTGACAAAATCATTGCCCTCTTCATTGGATGCTTCTTTTAATGGAGGAAACTCTCCACATGTCAATGTCTACTCAATTTAGTAGTTCCCCTTTTCAATGAGTCCATCCCTCACCAATTGGTTAATAAACACATCATCTTAATGTTCACTCACCCAAAAAATGGCAAGTCACCACCTCTTTTCAAATTGTCCCAACACTTGCCTACATCCTTTCAGAAAGTTATAGCTCCAAACTACAAATTCATGAAAGAGCGAGAAATCCAACATATAAATATTTTTCATTTTTTCATGGTATTTAATTTTATGTGTTTCTTAACTTTAACAAAAATGCAAGTGTTATTTAACTATGAGTGATAATACCCCTACATGTAACAATTGAACACAGATAGATTTTTTTAACAATAAGACACTAAAAATATTAAAAGATTTTTTTTCCCTTTCTTTTTGGAAGTATAAAGGCCCAAATGTGTCCTTCCTCCAACAGGCAATGCTATCCCAAGGGTCATTAACATAACCATCCAATTGATCATCCATCAAACCTTTTGTTATAGTTCGTTGTACCAATGCATACTATCCCATACCAAGCATATCATATCGTACCAATACTGAATCAAGACTCCATACCAGAGGTGTATGGAGTATCGACACATTGAACTAACCCCTACATCGGATGTACCAAAACTATACCGATGTGGTACTCCTACAAGGTCTGATATCGAGATAGAGAACCTTACTCCTGTGTGCTAAATTTTGAATCACTTCATCAACTTATACTTGACAAGTTTTGCCACAATGATTTTTTTTAAATACCTCATCAATTATGAAGGAAACTGCACAACAAGTACAAGTCTCTCATCTTTAACTACTAGCTAATATAGGAAAGGAGGATATAGAGAAATTAATTTTCTTCAAAAAATTAATGCAAACTCTCAACTAAACAAAGAATTGAATCTGAGTTCTTGAACTTTTAAGGGTTCCTTTTTTTTTTGGGGGGTTAGTAACTTTTAAGGGTTCATTGACAATGATAAGCAGCACTTCTATACTTCACTTGTCTCCTAAGCATTTACTTGTGCTATTAATTCATGAATGAGATTTGTTGGTTCACCATATTGATATTCATATTCATAAACTATATATAACGGGATCTCTTGAACATATGTTGTCCACCAGTTGTTCATTTAATGGTCTCACTTGATATCACATTAGAAAGGATAGTTAATTGTGGGGTGATCAAGAAAGTCCAAAATAAAATCCATGTAATCAATTGCAGATTTCCAAGGGAAAAGAAAAAGGAGCCCAAGCTTCTTATAGAAGTTCGACTTAAAATGGATAGGGATGACATGAGAAAGGAAATATCATGGCTATCTTGAAAATAATTCTTACATAATAAAAAGAATAGAAAGGATAATTAAGAGCAATTATCTCTTGACTTGATCAATATATCATGACTATCTATGCTTTCCATGTGCATTGTGCGGGTATAATTCTAGTACACCTAAACATTTTAGGTTTTGTCAAACCATTTTCATGGATTTTGACCAACAATGCATCGACAGGTCATGTGTCTATTATGATTGGACAAGAAAATTCTTGAACATCTCAATGTACAAGAGACTAAGAGTCCTCACCTCTTACTCCGAATAGTTACCCTTACATGCATGTATGCAGCCATGATGAAGTTCTAGATTGATATGTTGGAATTTATGTAAGCTCAAGGTTATGATTGATTTCAACCCATAAATGCTAGTATTTCCATTTAAATACTATGAATATAAGGAAGTCTTTGCAAGAGATCCTTTGGAAATCAAAGAATCAAATAAGCAATATCATATCTTTGAAAGTTCATTCTATCTAAGATATTCCTCTTATGCACTTTTTATTATTTCTTAGCCTTCGTCTAAAGAACTTTGCATTGCACATAAAGCCTGTAGGTTTTCCACATTAAAAGTTCATCCACAAACTCGAGATATACCATTCCATCTTCATGTAATGTAACTCACAAGATGTTTTCATGGAATGCAGGTTGCACATCCTCTTGCAAAATGATGCTCTAAGTGTTTCAATACTACCTAATAAGATATGATGCTGCTTTTGTCCAGTTATTTCCTATATAAGTCGAGAACATTTCGGCCTTCTCCATTGGACAAATGGTTGTAGTGATTCATACTAACCGACTAATCATCCACCATGTAGTGACCCAGCTTGCACAACAAAGGCAAAGATACTTGATATTTTAATAGCAACAGGTGATTGGAATTGTTCCCATTGACCCCTAGTATCATAGCTTTTGCTTCCAAACAAAGAAAAAGTAACTGAAAAATTATAGGTTCTGGGTATCTGAGCTTCCAGAAAATATTATTTCTATAAGCGGCATCCCTCCAGAAAAATGTTTCCTTAAGGCTTCCTTTACAACCGATGCGCTATAGGTTCCTCTACTTTAAACTCAAGGAGATAAAATGAATAGGAAAACATAAAATTAAACTAACCAACATATCGGTATAGTGCAATATATCAATCTGCACATACAAGTTTGACCCCAAGATTTGGTTTCAGCTGAAACTTAAAACCATACATAACAGTCTGATCCCAGCATTTAGTGCAATTCTACAGGTTCACGAATCATCTAGGCGACCGTAGAGCACTTGCATATCAGTTAGCGTCCGCATAAGCTTCTATTCAGATAAAATGTTTATTCTTACCAATGTCATGCCCCGTGCCTAATTAGTTCTTACATCAATATTACCTACAATAAAGAATTCGGGAGCAATTGATATCAACCTAAATCATCTAAAAATGTTATTTGTGCGTCGGCATAGCGAGAGGATCTCCCATCAAACATCTGGAAAAGAACATCCAGCCAAAATAAGATGCCATTACGTACAAATTCACCTGCTAGATACGGTCAACAAAAGGAAAATTTGAAATAATAGAGATTGACATATCCATCATCACAATCGAACAAGAATAGCATCAGCAAAACATTCTCCGAAAGATATGCAAGATCTCAGTATGAAATATACATTCTATGAGACAACAATTCTGGTGGGGTCCGACAACACAATCCTGCCACCATCAATTGATTAATGTAAAAAAAAGTAAAGAGGGACAAACGAAGGCGACCAGCACCTTGTTCACAAATGGAGAGGAATACGATAGAAGAAGCAGTGCAGCCAGAAGGCTCAAGAAACTGACCTTGGATGGCTGGTCCGAGTCCACCATGATTGCTCACTTGACACCTCTGACCTTTTAGCTCCCCGCCCAAGCTTCGACCCTTCCACTTCCGCCCATCTAGCGAACCTTTCTTGAAGCCTTAACCACCAAGCATCCGCTGCAAACGGGTCTACAAATACGATCCGTTTGCGAAAATGGGATCCGTTCTGGGTCTTTAACACAATTCTTTATGTTTTAATTAAGACCGGGCCGTGTCGAAAGACTCGAAACCTAGCCTGGTAAAATTTATCCGAATTGCCTT